>NW_014569730.1:209305-225893 GCF_001313835.1 Polistes canadensis
GAGAGAGAGAGAGAGAGAGGGCATAGCAAGAGTTTGTCGTGGTCGGAGCCTTTAGGATCGGACGAGTCCCACGCGTTCCCAGACATTCCAGCTAGTAATTGCTGGCTGCCGCCTCCTATCTCGCCGACGTCCCCTCTGCGCGCCCCTTTCTACCTCGTAACACGCCTTGCCCTCTGCTCCTGCCCTTTCCCTCTCGCTCACGATTCTTTGCATCGTGATGCTGCTGGTCTTCTTCGTCTTCTTCGTTGTTGGCCTGCCTCGTTATCGTCGTTAGTACCCGGAAAACGTTAAAACCAACTACTACGTCCCATCCATGTCCAGTGCTAAATGCACGAATAGAAATCGCTCGGCTTCTCTGCGAGCGAGATAGACAAGAAACGAAGACGAGCCTTCGACCGAAAGCTCTTTCTACGCCTTTTCTTTTTCTCTTCCTTTTCTATTTACATAAGCGTACACCACTCCTACGAGTATTTTCAAACAAAGGGAGAAGGATGCTATCTCGCTTTGTTTGCCTGCATCATTTGTAGAGTGCTTTTAATTAGTAATACGTTGAAATCGTCGCAAGTAATCCAGCTACGGATCATTCATAGAGAAAAAAAGATTCATCGAAAGATATAAAACTCTTGCGTTTCAACTGGAGGTAACGTTTCTTTCGATAGACAAAGACGGAAACCGAAAAGAAAGTCCAGAATCGTGGAGTTTGGAATAAATTTAGTAGTCGGAGCGCAGCTCCTGCGGTTTGCATCCGAGAGAGTCGATCGAAAAATAAGAATTGTAATGCAAAGCAACGCGCCCCAGCAGCCCGGTGATCAAATTCTGACCAACGAAGGAAATTGTGTTCGTATTTACGAGCAATCGGTACGGTTTTCTTGCACGAGATACGACGAGCAACCGAAACAGGAATAACAAGAGATAGAGAAAGATGGAAGAAACGATTTCCACCTGAATTTCCCGAAGGGGTCTTTGTAATTTGAAATATCCGAAAACGAGCACCACCACGATTTTCGTTCGTTCGACATCTAACGCTACGGGAATGATAAATGCAGCTTTTCCGATAATCCTTAATCGCGAAAAATGTTATTAAAAAGGGCGAACATCGAAAGAGCGTAGCGCTTATTAAATAGCAAATGAGAAGACGCGTAGGGATGCGTTTATCGTTCGGCAAGAAATCGCAAGAAAGGTAAACGAGACGACGGACGATCTCCGAGGAAAAACTGGTCGGCTCCAAAGTGTCCAGAGCTCGAGCAATTTCCTCCTTCCTATTTATTTTCCTTTCGGCGTCTTTGTTCCTCGTCCATCTTCGCTTTTTTTTATTGGACGTCGCAGCAGACGTGCAACGCTTCGAGAAGAACGAGTCGAGGAAAATAAAGGTGACATTAGAAATTTCATTCGGTCCATCTATATATAATTAGAGAAACAACTCGTACTATTTTCGGAAGAAACTTTGTTTCGTAACTTTAATCGTTGAAACTCGCAATCCGCCGCGCGTCCTAGGGTCCAGGGAACGAACCAGGCCTACCCTGGCTTTTTCTTTTCTCTTTTGCTCTTTATTCAAACTAAACAAAAGAATTTTCCTCTAGTTTTGGGTTAGAGCAGTTTCGCAATAGCCACTTTCTCATCCGTCGAATTCTCGTTTCTCTCGGATCTTGAAATATGCACAACGCGTCGACGTTGCGAAGAAGATGGAACAAAAGAGCTAGCCAAAGGATAGAAACTTCGACGAAACGAAACGGAACGATACTTTTTGGGATGGCCGATGGAGAAACGAGAATGCGAGAGGAGGCTGTGAAACCGGTAGAAAAGCACCACTAGCGAGCTCTCGTGCAATTTTAAAAAGGTTCTTCGAGTCAAAGGAATTCTGTATTAAGGAAAAAGCTTCTCGAAGACATACCGATGGTCTTCGAGAGGCTATCTAAAGAGAGAAAGAGACAAAAGAGGATAGACAAATAGAGAGAGAGGATAGACGCTCGGAGAGCCGTGGTTGGTCGACTCGCACGTTGAAATTTTTATTAAAAATTGTTCCTTCGATCCTACGGCCTTCGTGGAATGTCGGGGAGGAAGGAGAGGAGGCAGGGCGGGGCGGGGCGGATTTATTCCAAGACCGCCGAGATACGCGCTCTAATATCGATGCGTAACGTCTTTTTCTTTCTCCTCTTCGAGTTTCCCGCCTAATTTCCCACCACCCTTCCCTCATTTTTTCTTCCATACTCGACCTTGTAACCCTTTTATCCCCTCTTTTCCTCAACTTATCGACCAATCGTCGAAGCGAATGGCTCGGGAGAGAGAGAAGCTGCTAACTCGTTGAAATCTAATTTTCGTCGGTGCACTCTGCAATCGATCGCATCCGATCGAGATGTCCTATCGCACGCACCAGTTATGACGTTTTTGCCCTACGCGCCTACGTCTACTTCTATCTATTCGTCGTTCTCCCCCCCCCCTTCTCCCCTCTCTCCCACCCCTATTTGCGAGCTACCAAAATTGCCTTGCCAAAGTATAAAAAAAAGATGGGAAAAAGATCGAATGAAAATGTTCCCAACGATCGAGTAAAATCGTTTCGGAACGAGCAAACTAACGAAATAATATATTTAACCGAGCGTAAAAAATTGCGACGCTTTAATCTATTCCCCCTTCGTCCCGCCTCCGCCCTCTTGTTCCCTCTTTTTTCCTCCTTTTCCACCTCTTCCCAGTACTCTCCTTTCTTTATATCAAACATCGAGTAATTTATAATTAAAGTTTACAAAGGCCCGTTTTTGTGTGAGTTTAAATCAGAAAATTCATTATCTCAGATAGGAAAGAAAAATACTAACGAACGGACAGAGAAAATGGAATGGAATGGAACGGAATGGAATTGCGAGTCAAGTCGTTTGTTACTGTTTCGACAACGGCCTACGTCGCTTATAATTAGTGAGCGTCGACCATCTCGTCGGAATAATTCGGTAGTAATTTCAAACGGTGATTATGCATTTCGCAATTCTTTTTTAATCTACGTGTTCATTTATTCTTACTCTCTTTTCTCCTCGACTCTCTCTCTTTCTTTCTCCCTCTTTAGCCCGCGAGAGAGCTTGGCTTTCTGCAAATCTACAAATTTAATTACAAGAATTACGTCAATTGCATAAAGCTAATTAGGAAAAATCAAACAACAAAAGTTTGCTCGTACGCACGAGAGAAAAGCTTTGGCTTTTTCTTTTTATGATAAAATGAAAATAATAATAATTATATTTTTCATCGGCAAATTATCATACTTAATCATTTTCGTTTGACCGAAGCGAGCGAATTCGTAGCTCGGTCGACTTTTTCTAAAGATAAGTCAGTCTTAACTCTTGTATTACTTCAAATCGCTCGAGATGGAAAAGTTTAAATTTTGTCTTTGTTCGAACGGAAAAGTATTAGAAATCGATGAGGATAACTCAATGAAATGATTATTGAAAGGTGGAAAAAGGTATTGAGAGAGATAGTTGTTTCTACTTCAGCTCTAGGAGATAAACTCGTTCGCGGAGAGGTGACAATCGAGTTTGTGGAAACGCCTAGCTAGAAAAAGGAAAAAATAAATAGACTCTTTCTTTCTACGAAAGGTGGAAGAAACACTTTGGCTCTCGGGTAACTCGCGGCAAAGTGAAATCGAATCGAATCGTCGACTTATTTGTTCGACCTCGGACAATCAAGTTCCACCCGCGGCTACGTAGCTTTTGCCGGTCAACAAAGTTTCCCCCTGAATGAAATAAGAACAATCACAAAATGCAAAAGATCGTTCGTTGACCCTGCGGCGTCGCCAATGGGAGAAACTTGGAAAAGGGTTGGTCTAGGTGGCTCGTTGCCGCCGCTCCGAATATCGATTTGTCGGACATCAGCCGCTAGCCGAGGATGGAAAATGTTATCGACGTAGTGTCTGCTCCACTCGAAACGAGCTCGCAATTCGATAAAACTGGCATCGAGAGCGCGCGACGGCACGAACCAATCCATCTCTCCCTAGTGCTAAGTAATATCTACACTACCTATTATTCCGTTTCCTTCCTAAATAAAATACTTCCAATATTAATCCCCGAATCGAATGAAATTCTAAATAAAAAATTGAATATTTAACGAACTGGTGTCTACGAGTTGCTTTGAATTATATAGGTATAGGTAGATCGCGTATATGTATATCGCGTATAGGTATATCGCGTATAGGTATATCGCGTATAGGTATATCGCGTATAGGTATATCGCGTTTTCCCCTCTAATTAAATTCGGTGCGGAGAATAGAATTTTCGGTGCAGGTAATATAACGAAATTCCGCGTGACGGAATGGGCAAACGATCCAGCGAGGAAACTCTCTCGCGTAATCGCTACAGAGAACGAAATTTTTCAAAACAATAAAAAGTGAAATATACAGTATCAAAGTCGACGAGTAATACGAGAGAACGATTTACACGATGACGTTCTCGTTTGAACTTTTCCCGATATATTTATTTATCAAACGATTTCGCGATAGCTATTGATTTATTTCCAACAAACGTTTTTTTTTTTTACTCAGACAGTTTTGCTCCGCTTTATTGCCATAAAAGGATAGAAAAGGCTTGTCGTTCTCGTAGACTGCGATCGATAATCGAATATGAAAAGGGTGACTCGACGTAAAACGCGATAATCGCATACCGTAACGCGATAACCCGGTCACAATTAGCAATTATTGCGGAGGCGTCAACTACTCGATCGATCGATCGATAGACTTCTGCCCTGATTCTCTTCCGACATCCTTTGCATCTCCCATCTTTCGTCGAGATTACTTTGCGCCTTTCAAAGGGAACCTTTCCTTCTATCGAATTTTCCCTCACAAAAGATTATTCTAAAAAAATCTAATATGGCATTGGATTTTGTATAATTACACAAGAAAGGACGACGATAATAATATGCTCTTATAAATATTCGTGAAAATTTGTTTCCTTCTAATATCCTTTCCCTCTCTTTACTTATAGGCTTGAAATTTGACAAAGTTGAAACGCGGAAAGAACGTTCGACTCGAACGCTCTCGCTATCATCGAAGCGCGTCGCGCGGTAATTCAATGGATATCAATTTGCTCCGCTTATCATCCCCCTTTGTCCATACAATACACAACACGTATGCCCGCGAGCAAACGAATCGAATTAATCTTCCCTTCGATCTGTGCAGGAGTGCCATCGCAATTACCGACTTCATTGACCATTCCCTATCGAAACTGACGTTTAACGGACCGCATAACAACGCGTTACAACGAACAAACTCTGACTAAATCCTTTCGAGGAAAAGTCGCTAAAGAAGGGAACGACTATGCGCTCCAAATGCAAATCTAAATAAATGTCAAATTAAAAAGTTGAGTAAACCATCGGCCCCCATTTTCCTTCTATATTATTTCATTTTTTTTCAAGTGGATTTAAGCGCAGCTGGGCCAAGCCTATTTTTTCAATCGCGCGAGAACTTATCGAATAGAAAATTAGATAGGAAGATTATTCCGTATAGATGGTATTCGTATTACTGGTGTTATTGGCACTCCTAGTCGAGCTACAAATTACGCTCTCGATCATACATAATAGGACGGGAACGATAAGCTCGATTGATTCCCGTCGATCGATTCCCGTCGATCCTTGGGAACCCGCGCGACGGAAGATGAGCAAATCTTGCCAGATACAAATCTATCTAAACTTCTCCTTTGCGTTGGATAATGTTTTCTATATTAACAGGATCGTTATTATTACGTCTCGTTTCGAAAAGAGGACCACCCGGCGAGGGAAGGAGGACCTTTCGTCGATATCCTCCGGTTGGGTGGATACTTCCACCCACTTCCAGCCATCTCGCGGAAACGGTTAACGCCTTCTAGCCGCGCCTGCTCGGTTCACCCTTCTTCTCTCCAAAGAGCCGCACAATTTTTCCCCCGTTCGTTCGTTCGTTCGTTCGTCCAAGACAAAAGCTACTCGTTTACTATCGCCCCACTATCCATCCCTTTCTCCGAGGGCTACTTTTCATCATATCGATCATCATCCGTCGAACGCGATTACAAATTTATTAACGCGAGCCATTCGATATCTCGACGTTCAAAAGATAATCGCATAAAATAATATTACGCAGTTAAACCGGACCGATCGAGCCGAATAACGAACAATATTTCCAACTTCTGTAGGGATTCTAATTTCATTTGATACCCTCGTATACACGGATATACGCGCGCATACATAACTCGTTACTATCTACTTAATGTACACGTTAATACATTTTACTCGTCCTCCCTCTCTTTACATCCTTTGGCAGCCTAGTCATTCTGCCAGACAAGCTCAACGCCAAACGATTGAAACCACGTATATCCTCGGTTTTACTATTAATGGAAATGATTCCCCCTTCCTCTATTTTTCCCGTTCCCATCTTTCCTCCAGTTACCTCTCGATTCTCGTCCACCTACCATCGTCATTACGTTCAACACGTGCGTGCGCCTGAATTAATCTACAACGAATCTCCAATCTGCATTAATGGAAATCTCCCCGTCCTCGCTTCAATGATTATTTTTTATTTCGAATTATTATATAATACCCCGAGCGAAAAATGTATATTAAGATTAGAAGTAGTATGCGCGCTTACTTTTTCGCCCGCGTATTGTTCTTCTCTCGCTTTTTTCCTGCCCGAACGAGAAGCAACAATAAGGAACTTGGAATTATCGATCGGAATCGCCGCACCGCACCGAGTTAACGATAATTTCCCATTAATGGCCGGCTATTTGGAGCTTTGTGCATCGAGACAATGCTAATCTTCCCCGTTAGACTGCTTATTTTTCTTTACCATTATTCGCGAGAAGATATCGGCTGCGTATAACGATATATAGGGTGGCCCGAATAATTCTAACAGGTATTTCTTTTGTAAAGCACTAGCAAACTAATCATTGCAACTCTCTTATCTACATCTTGTCAATTAAGAGAAACAAACGAAGGAGAAAGGGGCAACCAACGACACCCGGAGTCACCTTGTACAGGAATATTCTCCTATAGTAGAACAACGTACGAGAGAACCGGGTACATTAAACTATCTATCAATCTATCTCGCGCAAAGGGGAGTAACTCGTGAAGCTCGTTTTAGCGACAGTACTACGACGACGACAAGAACACTATCGGCAACTGCAATAGCGGCAACTGCAATAGCAGCACGTGCACGCGCATCCGCCGCACGGAGAGAAACATGGAAGGACCAGGCGCACGTGGAAATGAAAAACCATGGACGCAGATGGAAGCATCTCTATATCTATATCTACATGGTACATGCATACGCGTATGCATCTCTCTCTCTTGTTTGATTTAGGTACCACTACGTACAGTCTCAAACAAGAGAATAACAAGGAACGTCATTGATTTTATCGCAAGAATGTAATTAAAAAATATCTGCGTAAATATGTGTACGTCCGTTCTATCTTGATGATAACAACAAAATTCATAAAAGAGAAAATGCAATGCGGGAAATGTATGCGAGCGTAGAATACATACGTAGAATATTAATTAACGAATATCGGCTATAATTATCGTCATCGCTAATATTTCCATTGAACCGAAAAGTTGATGCAACGTTTCAGCGGTCGAAATGAAATTTTGTCCTTCCAAAAGGAAACATTCGCGAGCTCGACGACGTAAACTCTTCTAGGATTAACAGTTGTAGCGAATTTATCGAATTGTAAAAACTCGTTATAATTAGGATTTCGACTAGAGGCATAGAGGAGAGATTTTTCGTTTGTTCGTTTGTTCCACTCCCTGGCAAAAAAAGGGAAATATTGCAAGTTTGGGTTATGAAAAATGTAATTGAAATTTCGTACTCAGCTTCCTTTCGTAATTACTTTAGGAAGAGATTAAACTTGAAGAATAAAGACAATGAACTTTGACCTATGAAATAATGTTGGAGGAAAAATGAAATATAAAATATTGTTCGCATACCGTCGTAAACTTTTCACATATGTATCGTTCGTCTTCCTTTTTCTGTTTCTAATAACCGAGGAAGAAACGGGTTAACGCAACGAGCGACCCCGTCCATTACTAATTTTTATTGCAACGAGGAAGAAAATGAGAGACAGAGAAGATCCACCTACATCTACGGGGGAGTCATTAACCTCGCGCTAATTAATTACGCGAGCGAGTCTCTTTCTCCTTCCGCGAAACTCACTCACCGTCCGCGTCCGTCCACCCGTCCGTCCACCCGTCCATCTTCCTGTCCTTGCAACCAAAGCTTCCTACCATTTCTGCTCTTTCTAGCCAACTTCTTCTTCTTCTTCTTCTTCTTCTTCTTCTTCTTCTTCTTGGAAAGTCAGATAAGACCTTTTATCCAGCTCCTAGGATATACGCGGTGTCTCATAGGAAAATATTTCAGGCGTTTGAAAAAATGAAATTGTTAGCGCAGCAGCGAGGAATACTAACCAAGAAAGTTATAATGGACGTTACTGGAGGATTAGCGAAATAGCGAATAAGAGAGGAGGGCGCAACACGCGTTAACTCGAAGCGTTCCAAGCTTTCCAAGAGTTCGCCTGTAAAATAGGAAAGTTTAGGGAAGCAAGCTACCCAAGTACGTATTACACCAAGTGGATTAGCGTGTCCTCTTATGGAGCACGCGTAACGAGGAATTTTGAATAGGTGGTCCCTCGCATTGTTAACATTTAGCTAGTCATTTGAACTGGCTCTCCCGCTACTCCAATAATTAGAGAACTTAAAATAATCCTAGTCGATCCTCGAATAAGACGATTACAATTGGAAATACGATTTAATCATTCGCGTTGCCACGTATCAACGAGGAAATATTTTGGAAAAAGAAATAAAAAATATTGGAACGGTGGTTGAGCAAGTTTCGTGACCCGTTCGCGCCTCATCGACGGCCAAATTAATTACAGTTGAGGATACGTCGCTCGAATATCCCGAACGAGAGCTTACCAGCGTAACATGGAAAGGACTCGTAAGACAGACAATGAGATGCTCAAATTTTCATGAGAATCGGCTTTAGTTTGAGACAACGAGTCGAGCCGCGGATTTAACACTTTAATTCCTCGCATTTAATCCGGATACCTGCTAATTCGAAACCTCCAAAGTCTCGCAATTTCGATCGAGATTCGATCGGCAAGATTTTCCATCTTGCCATAATACTTTCCTTAATCCCAAAACAATAGACATTGTGCGTTCGAAATCCAAGCAATTTCGTTCTTTTATTCATCGGTCTTATCGTTAGTTTAAAATTACCATTCGACGAAAAGGATAGGGTATTGGTTTTGAAGTGCCCTTTAAAATGTAAAAAATCGATCAACCGACCAGGGAAAAAGGCCAAAGCTAACGGCAAGATTCAGCTGGTGATGGGGGTACGTACTTAGGCATTGTATCACGTAGGAAATTAATCGATTAATTGAACTTCCTTACGGTCTACGAAGCACGAACGCAGTCGAAAGTAATTTGGTGGAATTTAAACCGGAGGCTGCAGCAACGTGTGTACCGCCACCGAGAGGCGGCCCTTCTTCTCGCTCTCTCTTTCCTCGTGGTGATTCGATGCCTTAATAATCCCGACGGTTTCTGCATCGTTAACCACTTACGAACGATCGCGTAAGTGTGCATTTAAATAATCCGCCGCTCCTCACGACGAGCACGGAAATGTACAAATTTCATCGGATATACAGAGATTGATACGAATTCGTCGACGTTGAAACGACTACCGCTCGATTATCTGGATTTAATAACTCTTTGAAAGACTCATCGAGAAGAGGAGGCAAACGTTAGAAGGAAGTTTACCTAAAGGTTGGAAGCAACGCGAAGCCGTTCGTGTTATAAGAACTTTGCGTTCGACGTATTTCATTAGGAATTTATGCGAAGTCTCGCCAAGAGGGGACAAAGAGCGGGAGCGGGAGCGGGGGAGCGAACGGGAGACCGAGGCTAATGAAGTTTACGAGCAATTTGTCAATTAGCTTGTGCAAATTAATTGCAAAACGGCAAATTACTCGAGATCCTAGTAAGTTTATTAAACGAACACGCATATAACTTTTTAATAACGCAACTTCCAGTCCACTGTTCGCTCTATCTATAAAGAACGCCACATTTTTCCAAATACAAAGCAGCGCGAAAAAAGATCGATGCCTAATCGTCGCGTTTTCCAGACTATTTTAATGGTTTTTCTTTTAATCATATTACAAAGATAGGTAACTAAAGGGAACCGGACGAGAAATATTCGAGTGGCACCATTTGACGAGATTCTAAAAGGAAAGGGGACGACGACGCTCGTCGTTGTAGCAAACGTAATTAACATACTTTCGGTGTGTAGGGTGAAAAAATGAATCGACCCTTTCGAAAAGCAACCAACGAGAAGGAAGCTCTCTGCTTCTATCTATTATTTTTGCTCGGCGAACAGGACACCGTTCTCCCCCTCGACGACGACGCGTATTATTCGTCGAGCAACCCCAATTTTCTTGGCGATGCACCCTCCACTAGAGGGAGCCCGCGGATTCTCAATCTGCATTTCTCTTCCGTTTAACTTTCCACCTATGATTTCGCGTATAGGTATATTATATGGGTGCATAGGTATCGATGTCCGTTCGTTCCGCGATATTTCCCGCCTGTTGCTTTCGCGATTAGAAAGATCAAATTTTGGTTGGACCCAGCAGATATCGAAGAAGGAGAAAGATGGGGGTCGTTCGAGTCGTAGCAATCGCTAAAAGAAAAATCGCGTCTTCTTCTAGTTTGACAAAATAAAGGGGAAAAGTTCTTCTTCGATTCGCATATAAGATTTTCAATAAATCCTCTCGACCCTCCACTTTCTTCTTCTTCTTCTTTTTATTCTCTCAGAAATTTTTGTCGGGTCCAAAGAATCGAAATAATCCCAGCACTATTTAATCAGGACGTCGGCAGGTGCCGACGGAATTTTATCGAATCCTATCGAGTAGGAGAAAAAGAAATGGAAGAGAGAGAGAGAGAATCAATTCAGATCGTCGAAGATAATGCGCCGCACAGTGTGTAACTAAGAGAAGAGAAAAAGGAGAGAAATGGCGAGTCCACGCTGGAAAAGATTTTCTATTTTTCTCCTTCCTCTCGAGATAGTCAATAGCAAGGAAAAGTGTTAAAGTAAGAAAAAGCTTTTCTCCCTTCCCTCTTCGGACCCTTGTCTACTATTAACGTCACCGCTAACGCCTAAAGTTCGAGATCTATCGTGGTAACTTTAATCGACCTTTCTCCAACTAAATTATGCGTCCGACTGAAATATCAACGCCAACGGAATTGATAACATATATAATAGAAATAGCCCTTAGATGAGAAAGTGATTCGATCGGTTAGCAAAGCAAACGTTCCCCGCGACTCCAAATACGAGGCTTATCCAGCCCTTATCCTTTCCCTTGTTATTTACGCACGCTCGGAATTTTCCCACGATCTGCATTATTTTCTTGGCATGCGAAGGAACGACGAGAATGAGGAAAAGACTCGACGAATCCTTCGACCTTGCTGTTTATTCCTCCTGTACAACTTCGATTGCTTATACTTCGACTTACGATTAGAATCTAATTATCCTTAACGTTTCAAAATCCTTACTAAGGTTTGAAGAAGTTGTACGGCTCCGATATAATCGAAGACCGTTAATTAATTATCGAGCAAATCTCTCTACGCGTGGCTCGTTTGCTTTATTAAGGTAATTAGTAAATTCGCTAATAAGTTGGCGCGGTAGATTGAACAACGGAATACAAACGAGAGCAAATGAAATAGAAAAAAAGCAAGAACGCGGAAAGAGAAACCTTCCGATGGCAGGGTTCTGTATACGCGTAGCAGCGACCTAGGTTGAACGCACATAGTTAAATACGATACTACACGACCGAGAGATGAAAGAGGAGAGGCAAAGGAAGATAGATATAGTGCTACTAGTCCGCCCACGCGAGAAAGCGATTCTACCTTCGTCCTAACAAACGCGGCGAACGGCTTTCCTCGAGGACAACGATTTCGTTGCATCATGCTGACCGCTCGGAATGTCGACTAAAAAAAAAACACACAAGAACAAAACTCGGACTCGTACTTAACGTTGGAGAAGAGACTAGATAAAAAGAGAAAGAAATATGAAAGAAACTACGAAGCCATTGTATAGAACGATACAATGAAAGTACGACGCGACGACGATACACCACCACCAGTACACTCTTTTTCCAAGGGCAGGAGAAAGCTGGCACTGCTGTTCTACCGGTGCTCGCTTTAACCCACTTTAAAGAAGAAAGAGAAAAATACGTATACGGAGAGTTACTTAACAGAACGCCGAGGCGGATTGAAAAATTCGGCTAACCGCATAGCCTACTTTTCATCTTTGCAATCGTGTCGCAAAGTTTCTTCGACCGACTTAATCTCGACCGATCAACGGCGAGTGCTATGCGTTAAATACATACTTCCATTTGCGACCATACTTCCATCCGAATATAGTTTCGACCAAATACATTTTTAGGGGATCCCACAATTTTCGCGAAGCGTTCCAAGTTATTACCAAGTAGATTCCTATCTTTACCTTTAAAGCGGACGAGTAGGAGAGAAAGACTCGAGCGTGAGTAACTTGCCAACTTTAATGGTACTTCAAAAGTTAATATAAATTCTTTTCTTACTCGTTAACGTATTCTCCCTCTTTCCTTCTTTCCGTCTCGATAGTTTTAGGTTAACAAGTTTAAAGATAAAAGAAAAGAAGGGGGCAAAGAGAGACACGATCAACCCCATGAATTTATGATCGATAGAATAAAACGAGTTAATAACCTTGGAAAGATTTGGAAACGACAAAAATGAGGAAAGTATCGCCTCTTAATCTTTTTCCTTATCTTTGTAAAAAGAAAATGATGATAATCGCTCGGCCGAGGCTAATGTATAAAATATGACGGGAATTCATGCATATTTACGAGGCAGCCGATGTAACGATAACCCCGCGTATCGAAGTACTTTCCAAAACAGATTATATTAAATAATAATACACGGATATAAAGATATTTTTGGGAAAATAGCGATTGTTCCCCTCCTCCTTGAAGAAAGATGGAAAAGTCATTCGTATCGAACGTAACATCGATTGCTCGCACCTGGCGGTCATTATTTATTCCATCTTCGGCAGCACACCGTTATCGTTAAAGTCTTGCTTGTAACGAACGCATTGTTTCCAAGGGGTAGAGAATAAATTACGGGATACGCTTTTTATTTCTCTCATTCCGTTATCGCGTCGAGTTCGAATGGGAACGAAGAAACCCATTCGAAGACGATCGTTCTTCCTTCGATCTCATTTTCTCTCAATGAAAATCCAAAGGTGTGCAGGAACGTGCACACAATTTGAAAACTTTTCAAATCTTTTTTCCATTGTAGTCGATAGCTGCAATAATAATCGTTGGTCGTACTCTTTGTACAGTCTTTTCTCGATGAATAATAATTTAGCGAGCAATTGGTTTGGAGCGATCGACCTTTCGGTTATATCAACGCACTAGGCAAACCACCGTCCTCGTAGCTTTAAACAAATGCAAATCCATTAAAGCTTTAGAGGATTAAAGCCGGTAGGTAAAACGGACAAGTTTTTTACTATTCGAACTAGTCGACATTTTTCGAGGTCCGAAGGGCGGGCCCTTCTCCTCTACGTGCGCCACTTAAATGCGATCTAATCCGGATTAAACGAGATTCCAATCTCTCGATCGCGTTTGCTTCCCCGGAACACTTTGATCTTCTCTCTTATACATTTAGCAATAAATTCCAAGGAAAATTGTACTATAGGCGCGCATTAATCGATAACAGGTGCGATAGAAAAGTTGGCATATAAAAGTAGAGCGGGCTAATCAGAAAATGTTGAAAACGCATGTAGGAGATGGTCGGTTGGTTGTTGGCGACGGTGTGTCTAACGTTTCGCGTGTGCAATTACGAATCGCGACATTCGGAATCGACGGCTGAATTAAACGTCCCTTTATTGCAAAGGCAGACACGTATCGACATTCCCATCGGATTCCGTGAAAGCCACCGCTGCTGCCGCCGCTGCTGCCGCCGCCACGTAACGATTTATCGTAAACGTCGATGCGTGCAGCTTCTGCATCACTTTTTCGCTCCCAGACAAGAGAAACGGAGTTTCGATCATCGATGTCAAGGTGAGACGGGGGGAAGGCTGAGTAAGGTGGTACTGGCCTGGTCTTCCATAAATTTTCTCCCTCGTAAAAGAAGAAAGTTACGATCAAAAAAGGACGGTATGGTAATTCGTTTCTTCGCAATGTTATAAGCCAAGTTATTCTTGTAAGTGGGCCCTTATTGTTAAGATCATACCTCACCGGTTCTTCCTTTCAAAGTCTACACCAAATTTACCATCGCCATCGCGATTATTATTATTCTATAATAGGTACCCGATTTCAAACGTTCCAAGGATTAAACGAACTTTTCCATATTCCTATCCATAATTCCATGCAAATTTATGCGATTTTTATTATTGTATATTATTCATATTATATTAATATTATTAATATTATTATTCTGTTATATATTCATCAAAGAGATTGTAAACATTCGACGAAATTTCTCATCACTCGTCGATATGAAAATTCGATTTTAAATGAAACTTACTTACGCGATGGATAGATGCGAAATCATTATTATTATTATTATTATTATTATTATTATTATTATTTTCATTATTATTATTATGATTATTTTTATGGTGTAATATCAATGAAAAAGAATGCAAATATCGGACGAAATTCGCCGTATCGTCGATATCTCGATGGAAATACGATTGCGAATTAAATTTGCAATACTTCATGATTATTATAATTATAATTATTACCATTATTATATAATACCGACTGTAAAAAAATACTATAAACGCTAGACGGAATTGGCCAGCCCTTTGATAACCTGATTGCAAAGGCAACTTTACCGTTATTCACGAATATCATTATCATTATATTAGTATTATTTTGCGATGGCAAATAAAACAGACGAATAGAAAGAAAAATGCAAATTAATTCTAAAAATAGAGAAGAACTTCCGTTCTTGACGGCGTTAGGTTTCTCTTTTGGTTAAAGAAGCGCGATTTCCTTTAGTGGAAGAAGTCGAGTTGAGGGAAAGACGAAACGACATTTTGACAGCTGCCGTTGAAACTCGAAACTTAAATGAGTCACGCGTCGACGGGTGACACTTTACTCCAATTTTGAGTGTTCTAAATTAACAATTTGTAAAATCTATTTTTTATAAATAATGAAACAGTCGCAAGTAAAAGAAAATGCGATTAAAGCTTACTTTTTAGACGGAAGCTACGTAATGTGCAAAAGTATATACCTCGGGTAAAAACTTATTATTAGACAAATGCAATGTAACCTCGGCTGGCATTTTCCTTATTAGGTCTGAAGGAAAGTCGTCTCGTAATTCTTATCTCTATTTCATCCAGCAGAAATATATGGCCAACGAAGCACAGTTTCGAATTCAATATTCACGATTAGGCCAAAATTCTCCCTAGTGCAAAAAATACTCGCTAAGAAAAGGAGACAAATATTGCGTGGAAATTTGCCCGCAGATGTAGAGCGCATAAGTTACACGACGGAGCGACTTTTCAAATATTCGAGAAAAAATTCAATTCGCCCTTTTCGACTGTGGCTTTCGCCGACGATTAAAACCGAACCAACGGCCGATGAAAGAAAATCTTGTTTAACCCGATTCCGTAAAAAAGCGGCCTTTTTCATTTCCCAGGAAGGACGGGGGGACGCCGCTTGGACTCCTCGAAGGGTGCTCCAATTCGCAGTCATTTATCGAGCTTGACTTTTCATCGCATATATGGTATATTTCGATATCGAAAGAAAAATCTTCTAATTATTCGAAGCATGTAATTAAGACTCCACTCGAACTGAAAATCCGCAATTTTTTGCGACAGCAGTGCCAGGGCACCCTTGGAAAAATCATATTTTTGCAAGAACTTTCCTTTTTAGCAAGTCCCTATTTCAGACAATTTTTCCTTCCTTCCGTATTCTCAAATATCGGAAACGAGTAGCTGCGAGCGCATAATTATAAAAAAGTATAACGAAGCTTCGGCCCTTCGACATTTCCATTTTGGAATATTCCGAGCTTCCTTCTTTTTCTCCTTTCTCTCTGTTTTCATCGCAACGTTCTTCTCGAAAGCGATTTATACGGTAACAACTCGCTATTCTTACCAACGGTTATTGTTTTCTTCTACTCAATTATTCGTTGCGGTCAAGCTCCCTCGAGAAAAATGAAAAAGAGAGAGAACGAGACACAATAATGCGGTTCCTAGCCGCAAAAATAGTTTCACGAGTGAAAACGAGAGAGAAATAAAAAAAACAAAGAAGAAGAAAAAAGTGAAGAAAAGCTACGCGAAGAAAGAACGAAAAATTTCATTAAAAACCGCAAAAACTCTACGTAGATAAATACATAAATAAATATTCTTATGTTCCGGTCATCATTCCTATTATAATTATAAGAGTATATAATTTACGATATGACGATACAAATAAAAGTAACACGTATACGTCGTATTGTATACGACAAATTTTCACATGTATGCAGTAGCCCAGTCAATAAGAGGTGAAGGAAAAACTTTCAGGTAGAAGTTCTCGACAGTTTGATACAAAGGTAATTCGACGTCGCTGAATCGAATGGT
>NW_014569730.1:227058-254200 GCF_001313835.1 Polistes canadensis
GACGTCGAATTACCTTTGTATCAAACTGTCGAGAACTTCTACCTGAAAGTTTTTCCTTCACCTCTTATTGACTGGGCTACAGGAGAGATGTAAAAAAGAAAAAAAACGCATCGATCGCGTACAAAGTACCTATAGGAAGATGCCCCACTTTTCCCGTATTCGAGAAAAAACATAAGGTACGGAAAAATGGGTAAAAAATATGTAACGAGGAAAAAAAGAAAATGAAGGAAAAAGGACGGAGGGAGGAAAGTCGGCGGCAAACCTTTCATGGACGTAACGCACGAAGCTGAAAACGCACAGTGGTTTTCTCTGCAAGACTCTCGAACGAGTACCTGCCAAGTACACGCCCTTTATCCCTTTTTTTCTCTACCATATAGTGCGAGCACAAAGGATAAGAAAAGAAAAGAACGGGGAAAACTAGAGAGCGAGAGAAAAATCTTTGACGAAAGCAGCCATCGCGAAAGACCTTTTTTTTCGCCATTCGAAAGTTTTTAATTGCAAAGCTCGAGCCGGGACCGAAGCGAAGCCATCCAATTTGCGCGAATAGGTTTTTCCTCGAACGTGACGGGTGGTTGGTCTCCGCCGATGACGAACCTCGCCCTTCTCCAACTTTTCTCTCGCTATCCTTTTGTGACGTAAAAATTGAATCCAAGCTAGCGGATGCACGAGTCCTACGCGATTTCATTTCTCTATAGGCGTAGATACATACGCCTCTATATGTATACTATAGTTAGTATATCTTTAGATCCGTTAGTTATTAGCTTAGCCTTTATCTAAATAGCGCATACTAAAAAAACTCTATCGAAAATACGACCACGCGATAAGGGGAAATTTATTTTCTTCTCACCGAAAATCTACTCATCGTCATTTGAAATACGTTGATAAAATAGTTTCCTTCCGTGCGCGATTCGTAAAACGATATTCTCGATCGAAGAAAAGATAAGAGAAGACGAGCGTAGAAACTCGCAATAAGCTTCCCTGTTTAACGTTCTCCTATTTGATCACCCTATTGCCGTGTACGCAGATATATATATATACAATAGGTAGGAAAACGCCGTACCCGCCTTATATATACAAATAGATACAATGACTTGCGAAAGTATTTCAACACTTACCATGAGATACTTTTATAATATACAATACTTGGAGAAATATTTAGTAAGTACGACTCTATAGATTACATAATTATATAATATACTTTTTATAAATGAATCGATCGCTTTACTTTCGTTTTCGAATTAGCGAGGAATAACCGTAAGTCGATGATGCTTTATGATCCTCTAACGCGAACATGCTAAAAAGACAAAGAGAGAGAGAGAGAGAGAGGGAGGGAGGATCATTAATCGATTTTTGCGAAAAGCAGATATTCTTGGTGAAAGCTCGTCGTCGACTCTAACGAACGTAAATACATAGATAATTTCCATTCTCGTCGTCTAAGACTCGTGCAAATAAATTCGAGCTCTCGTTCGTAGACGATATCGTTTGTTTACAGAAGCTTCGTCCGCCTCTCATTTCTCTTCTCTCTTTCTCCGTCTTACTTTCAGTTCCATAATACCGATATCAATTACGCTTATCTTTAAAAGAAACATTTACTTGGAACCTTTTATCATTTCTGTTTACATCCTCCTCGATTTACTAATTCCTTTTTATTTGGTAATAATATCGATAATAAAATGGCAGGAAATATGATCGAACCTATTAGAAATATTTATTGCATATCTATAGATCGGATTACTCGAATGTACGACTCGTAAATAAAGACGTAAATATAGATCTTTTGTAAAAGGAGAGAGAGAGAGAGAGAGAGAGAGAGAGAGAGAGAGACAGAGAGAGAGAAAGAGAGAAAGACGGACAAAGTAATTGGATCACTCGTCTCTCGGTGTTCATTCATGAGAAGGTCCAGCCTATACACAGCGTTCCCCATTCGATGAATGGAGTCGGCAAAAACGAGACACCTGTCGCGGTAGTTTTCGCTGTTCCGTTTCAAGGTCTATGACGTAGCACCATTTTTATTTTCTCTTGCCTGCGAAATTGGATTTTTTGTATTTGTACGTCGCGCGTCTCCGAAAGAAAATCTAATCGAACGTGTGAGAACAAAGACAAAATCTATATACGATTCTATTTAAAAAAAAAAAAATATTTAATAGCAAACAGTTGTCTCTCTCCGTTTCTTTCTTTTTCGGGTGCCACGCCAGCGGAATTTCTCGTACCATTTCGTCTCCCAAAGTGCCGAGTAAAACGACATTCCCCCGCTTAAAAATAGACACCCCGCGCGCTCTTTCCCCTTTCCGGCATTCTGCATTCCAACCCCTCTCTCTCTCTCTCTCTCTCTCTCTCTCTCTCTCTCTCTCTCTCTCTCTCTCTCTCTCTCTCTCTCTCTCTCTCTCTCTCTCTCTCTCTCTCTCTCTCTTAGGAAGAGGATAAATTATTCCCGATTCGGCGAGAGTCCTTCCCTAACGAAGCGTTCTTCTGTCTTAATATTTACAAGTTTTCTTCGAGTCTAAAGTAAGAAAGGGGCATGGAGAGAAAAAGAATGATATTACAAATTTCTCTTTTTGTTGTACGATAAAGGCGAATCTCATCCTTGGTAGAAAAATGATATTCTTGGCGCGTTCGCGTCCATAAGATTTCTTTATATTTTCGAAAGCAAACAGGTTCTTCGTCTTCCTTTTTCTACTGCATCTCTCTCCCTCTCATCTAACGGTGAGAAAGTATGCGATGGACACAAAGGATCTTTTCACGTTGGAAAGGGTGAGAAAAATGTCGAAGCTATAAGAGAATGCGTGAAAAAAAAGGGAAAAAGGGAGAATAAAGGGTGGGAGAAAGAACGCGGATAAGGAAGACCATAAAGGAGATAAAGATTGTTTGCACTGGTCTCCGAGATAATGTTCTTCTCTTTTTCTCGTAACTCGGCTCGTTTTCAAAGTTTCACTATATAATACTAGACCAAAGGACCCCTTCGATCCTTCTACACGCATTTTCTTGTTTATCTTCTTCTCTTTTCTTTATTTACTCCGCTCTCTCCGTCTCTTTCTCTCGTTTCCTCCCCAGCCCGTATTCTTGGAATACTACAATCTTGGGAATTTCGGATCGGAAAAATTCTTTAAGAGAATAGAACGAAATAAAATGAAAATTGTAGGGCCGAGCAAAAAAAGAGGGAAAGGGAGCGTTAGGAAAACGCCGTGTCCAGAGATAAAGGAGAGAAAGAACGAAGTAGATCTGTGTGTGAGTTGGGAAAGGGGAAAGAAAAAGGTAGAGGTACGTATAAAGAAACCAAACGAAAAGGAAAGTGCACGCGCGCGAAACGGCCTCTCTCTCTTCTCTTCCTTCCTTTCTTTTTGTTCGCCGACGAATCTGCAAGAGAACGTGGCTTCCTCCTCTCCTACGTGTATTTCCCCATCTCTTTCGTGCTCTTCGATACCACCTGTTACGTAAATACGGATGTGCCCCGCTACCCGCCTACCTCCCGCCTACCTCCCGCCTACCTCCCACATACGTCCGACGACTACTGCGCGACTATTGATTTACGACTCGTCTTTTTCGGCCCTATTTTATTCTTTTTTGTTTGTTTTAAATGCCGTAAAGGAACAAAAATGTCAGTACTCACCGTTGATATGCACTTGTGACTCGGCGAGATAAACTCCAATCCGCGTTGTCCTTCGCCAGTAAAGCATTTCTGTATATTGGTCATGAACTTCCTCCTGATAGCTTTGAGGGAATATACGCAGAGCGCCGAGAGGGGATTCGGTTCGTCGCTGCTGGTGCCGTTGCTCTCCGCGAAAACGGCGAAGAGGACGTCGTCCTGAGCGGTTATGCCGAGATCGCCGGCTAAAACGGAGCCGGCTTTACCGACGTAAGCCGCCTGCACCAGATTGTAGATCTTGACGTCGCTGGTGCAGTTGATCGGTATCTCCGAGTAGGAATAATAGTGCTCGTCGTCGTGGCAGACCCGGACGAGCTTCGATATGTAAATCGCGGTGTCGGTGTTCTTCATTTGCGTCGTGAGAAAGTAACTGAAGCCGCCGCTGCTGAACCCGTAAATGTAATTGATGGGGTACCGTTCGCGGGAGAGCGAATTTACATACATCCTGGTACCGGTCGTGACCGCGGTTTCCGCGATGTTCAACATCTTGTCCTTGTCCAAGGACCTCGAACTAACGGCAGGTACTTCGGATCTGTACGGCGAGTTCCCAGTAAACGTAACTCCTACGTACATAACCTGAGAAACCGGGGGGTTCGGTGGACCCGGCGCTATGAAAGCTACCGTCGAGGCCGTCGGATTGTTCGCGACTACCGCCTCGCGAACCTCTTGCACGACGTCCGATATATTGTGAAGATTCCGCACAGTACACATTCCCTGAAACAATATGCCGCAAGAGATGAGACGGGTCGTCGTGTAGTCGATGACCAAGGCCTTGTTGACGTTGTCCACCGGCTTCTTGAGCGTCTCTTGCGGACAGTCGATCATCGAGCAAAAGGTCGAGTCCCCCTGCGGGCCCGTCACAACCTGCACCACTGGATTCAAATCCGGCGAGAGTTGATACAAACGATTGACCGCCCCTACGTATACCCGACCCGTGTTCTTGTCCACCACCAAATGATTCATACGCTCGACTATGCTATCGTGAAACCTTTGCACTATGTCAGCTGGCGTAGAACGAGCGCTCGGCAATCGCGGCGCCAATATCACCAGGATCGCCAACAACACTCGGATTTGTCTGTTGGACGACGATCCGAAAATCATCCCTCCCATCGTCCTCGCGGATGCCGCCGCGACCGCATCGACCCCACCCTCGCCCGGGAAGACTACCATTCTATTTTACTATCTATTCGGATCCTGGTCGTCGCGATTTTTCTCCTCCTCCTCCTCCGCTGCTTCCTCCTCCCTGCAAAGGGAGTTACAGGGCCCTTCCGGCGGAGGCGGACTCTTCCAAGAGCCTCGCCCAGCCCTGAAACAATCAAAAATCGAATATGTATTAAAGTCCGCCCTCACACCTTTCCATCATCTTTCATATCAATTATTCACGTTTATCGGATTGATCCGATTAACGACCTGAAAATATAATAAAACATTATTATGTTGCCCGTTTAATTATCGATTATGAAGGTACGCGGGGCATGATTTTTTTATTAATCATGTCAATAATGCACGTATATTATTTTTCAGCCAACAAATAACGATATTATAGGTAGTATCTGTGTATCGTAGCGCGAGATTTATTTAGATTTGTAATTAACAATCGCATGCATTTATAATCGGAATATTAACGAATAGAGAAATTCGTCGAACGCATTTTCCAACAATGCCAAATCGATAAATAATATAAAGTTTGATTTGGAATCGAGAAACTCTTTCGGCTGGCATCCATTGACAAGGTTTACAACACACCGGTAATCCTTTCTTCGATCGAGATTAAACAAAAGCAAGACGAGATATCTAACAGATAATTACTATCGCGTCAGCGAGAACTCTCCTCCGCGTAGGAGAAAATTCAAGTAGGATTTCGTGACCCGAAAGGAGCAAAACTCTGACGCGGAAAAAGAGTATTATAGATAGAGAATTTATCGAGCGAAGGAATATCAGCTATCGACTCTTTTAGGGAAATGAAAGGCCCGATTTTCTGCGAGCTCTGCGAAAAATATCCAAAGAAAGAATAAGGCACGTGGTGCGGGTACTCCAATCGTCGAGGAAAACTTTTCTTTTCTTTCTTCTGGAAAACGGGAGCTGGAGAAACGGAAAGCTTGTCGGCCATCGGAGAAGCCAGGGAAGGGGTTTATTTCGATAATCGTAGCTCCTCTTTATAAATAAGTGGAAAACGTAATGATCGGCGACCAAGACAAAGGAACTAGATCGTGGCACCTATCCAACGTGGGGAAGAGATAAGTATCGGGAACTCTGTCACCCGCGCAAAGAAGAGATTACGACGACGGGGTTAAGTTAGGAACGTGCCGTACGCTTGTATACACTTTTCTTCCCATTATGAAGTAGCAACGCGCCACCTTTATGTAGGTTAAAACTATAATTAACGAGAGTCTTAATTGCCGCGACGGTTTACGAGCCGCGATACATTCGCGATCCGATCGCGATCTTAGCCTAACGAGAATGTTAACGCGAGCAGCACGGACGGGCTACAAAGAGAGAACGATGCTACGAAAAATTATTCCAGCCTTCCAAGTGTTGCTAGCCAAACATTAAACGAACCTGAAATGATAGATTAACGACGTCGAGATACTTTAGACGCGATAAATTTTCATACCACGATCCCTGACTCGTTTCCTTTTTTTTCCCCCTCCTTCCTATACGCAGTCATTTGAATACCTAATTAGAAGGAGGAATGAAAATGATTAGACACCTTAGTAGGTGTGTGTGTGTAAATATGTAATAACGAGCGATAATCGAATACAAAGTGCCTACGATGCTTCGACGAGATAAGAATAATCATCCGAGAGAAATAAATACATTTTATTTATCATCGTCGTTCGATCTTTTTCAACGGGAACTATGTTAAATAGAAATACTTTGCAAGAGGTATTTAGGTAACCATTTCTCGATCCAATTATATAAATATATGCACATTATATCTAATAAGAGAAAGAGAAAGAGGTCGCGACTCGAATCCTCTCGTTAGGAAGATCAAATCGAAAAGGAACAAGTGAAATCAAAGAAAATAAAGGAAAAAAAGGAAAAGAAGCTAGGCAGACGACGACGTTCGTCCTAAGAATTTTAAAAAGTTACTGGAATAGTAAGTTCGATTTAAGAGAAAAGAAATGAAACTTTCCTTTCTAGGAGAAGGAGAGAGAAAGTTACGAGGAGCTGGAATTTAAATAGGTCTTTCGAACGGCCAAATTAGCCGAACGTGCATGGAAGGCGGAACGGTGATGAGGAGGAGGAGGGGGGCGTTTTCGCAAGCGAAAAACACCTTTAAAGAGATAAAGTTCGTCCAAATAAAAGAACATAGTTGGATGCGGTCGAGCACGTTTAATCGGAGGAAGGGACGACGATGACACCTACCTACGACTGTTTTCCTCTCTGTATTCTTTCTTCTCTATTGTACGTTTATCGTTCCTCTACGCGTACTATTCCTCGAGAGAACCGTAAATACTCAACTAATGGACACCCGCTACCATCGTTGCTTACCCTTAATGGAGAAAGGAGAAATTATAAAGCGAGCGTAAGGAGAAAACAAGCGCCGAGAGTTGCTTTGAAGAGAAATAGAACAAAGTAAAAAAAAAGCAAGTTCAACGGGATAGCAAAGGTTTGTACTAGAGGTTTACTGGAAAGGATCGAACGTAGGACGAATCAGACGTCGTCTTTAATGAGACGAAAGAGATAGGTAGAAATAGCGGCACGTCTTTGTCGCGCATTATTCCTCCCCTCTTTCTTTGACCGCGCCAGGCTTCTTTGGAGGAGAAACACGACGGACAAACTTGGTTCGGTGCGATTTCTTTCTTGAAAAATGAACGGATAGATAGAAGGCGAGAAAAGCGTAGAAAAAGGACAAGGAAAAGATAGGAAAAAGAAGAGGAAAAGGAAAAGATCCCTTTAAATCTTTCCGCTCTTTCGTAGCTTTCTGCTCTCTCTCCTGATTTCTCATTAAGTAAATGGTCCGTAGATAAAAACTGTCGTGAAAACTTCCACGGGCAGGATTTTAAACGGATACACGAACTAAACGAGAGTTATACCCTTTATACCTACTCCAAAGGTAGAGCTTATTTTACTTTAAACCGAACTAAAACCTTTTTTTTATCTCTCTTTCTCTCTGTCTATTAATCTGCTTATCTAAGTATCTACCTATTTATTTTCTTCTTAACTCGGCAATACTTACTTATCGCATCGCGACAATTCTTATCGTTCGTCGATAAACAATTAAGCGGAAAACTAGCCTTCCGCGAGAAAACTTGGATTAATTTACTTGTAATAAAGCACGGAAGAAAAGGAAAGGCTTGCTCGATGAAAAAACGAGAAGAGAGAGAGAGAGAGAGAGAGAGAGAGAGAGAGAGAGAGANAGAGAGAGAGAGAGAGAGAGAGAGAGAGAGAGAGAGAGAGAGAGAGAGCAAATTCTCCAGCGGTCCGACGAGTTCGAGGCACTAATGAGTCTTTAACGAGTTAAACAATCGTTAATGAGTTTAAACAATCTTCCGAAGGTACGAGAAGAAGAGCACCCAGACGGGTTGGTGTCCCAACATCTCACTCCTTTTACGTTTTATAACGTCGACGATTTCTTCTTCGGTATATTCTCGAGAGTCCGAACATTCGCCGTCCGTTTTATTACCGATCAACTTTTATCTGCTTTCTTAAACTCTCTCAGCCATTCATCGCTTTCCGCGCTTTTCCGATCAAAACTAACCCGAACATCTTCGTTCCGCCATTTTACATTTATGTCTCCGTACGAAATGAATTGGGAGAAGAGATAAAATGAAAAAAAAAAAAAAAACAAAAACAAATGGAGCATTTGTCGTCTTATAGGAAACTGTATTAGATAAAGCATACACTAATACAGGGCAATTCAGACGCAAATATTAATCTACGAGTTGCAATTTATCCAACACATTTGAAAAACAACATGTCGGGGTGTTATACAACTCGTATTTTCGAAAGCGAAAAAATGCCACAACACGAGGGGATATTATTCATCCGGTGGTCAGACTCGAACCTGGGAACTCAGAATTGTTAAGCATGCACCTAAAGCGACGAGCTACCAACCGACCATCCTAAACGAGTCTTCTCCGAGTTTTCCTAACGCGTAATCATATATATAATTTGACTAAAAAAGAGTTAATAAAAGGAAAAAAAGAAAATCCTCGTATTAATACAGTTGAACTCCTTGTACGTCCTCGTTTGAAAAAGTTGTCGCAAACTGCGGTAAGAAAATAAAAAAGAAAGAAAATAGAAGGAAGGTTCGCTTGGCGTTTGCAAAGTTTTTATTGTCGAGGCGATAAGAATCGAGGGAATGACGTAGCGTAGGTTGGAACGAAGAGAGTTCCGAGAGGACAGGAGGAATGTACTCACGTTCTTTGCGAGTAACACGCTCAACCATAAACGTCTGCGAGTATGTGTGCGTTTATGCGCGTGTGTAAGATGGCCGTCGCAAATCGAGCATGCACGCACGTCTACCGTAACGGGGGTTGTAAAAGTACCTCCTCCAACGCTTCCTTTATCCACGTTTTATTTTTTTATTTCTAAATTACTTTGACTTGAAACGCACATATTCTAACACAATGAACGATAATTGAAATTTTCTTTTCATTCGCGAGGAGGTATTCATTGGCCACAGGTTGCTTGCTACGTATTTATACGTACATACGTGTATTTACCGACTCTCGTTTCAATTCATCGAGCAAAGTCGAATGCACTTTCGTATTCGCTCGGCGGCTGGTTGCATATGCAATATATCTCGAGCGTCGATCAAAACACAAGAGAGAGATGAAATATATCGAAGAAAAATAAATACAAACTGGAATGTAAAGAAAGTTACATAAGAAAGACGTTTTATTTATTTCCGGATAACAAACGAAATTAAGTGTCGACTTGTGCTCGACCGAGAGAGAAATAAAATGAACGAAAGAGAAGCAGAAGAAACGGAAAAGAAGGAGGGGGAGGAAAAAGGAGAGACTCGATGCTCGGTAAAGGCCATTTACTGGTGACAGAGACAAATAGAACCGGGTAGGTAGGTACCTACGATGACGATGGAGGCATAGCAAAAGAAAGAGAAAGACAGAGAGAGAGAGAGAGAGAGAAGCACACGTGTGTCGTCCAACTTGTTAAAGGTAGGCGAGTTGGAAGTACGAGTTAGGAGAGTAGGAGAATACGGTCGGAGAGAGTCCGTGGCAGGGCCGTGACTCGCCTCCTCGGTGCCCACCATCGCCACTCTATTGAATAATTTCGTGGCAATTAGCAAGTTGCTCCTGTTACTGTATACTCGGAACTTTCAGTTCTCTGATCATCTTTCGTCTTAACCTATATTTTCTAGATTCCGATTTAACTTTAGAAGAAGTAAAACAAATTTGGTTGTTAAAGTTAATCGAGTTTCGTAGGAATATGCCTACTACTTGTGGATAATAGTTTTAGGCTTAAACACGTAAATATGTACATATATATAGACGCGTTGATTTGGTAGAGTATGATTTTTTGAACGTCCTTTCCCAGTTGTTTCATGAATACGCGAGGAACGCATAGGCACCGTTTCCACGGTGACGAGCAACGCGAGAGTATCCCCATATTCATTTATCCTTCATATATGAATTAAACGAATTCCAAATGGGAGGACACTATCGAGTTTTCCAATTAAATATCGTGCTCGCTGCTGTTGCCGTGGATCGTTAATTCGTAGAATGATTAAAGCGACCGATTACGGACCAACGGAATGCGAATCGCACGAGGATAGATTTTTTCTTCTATTTCGTTCGTTCGTTGGTTGGCTGGCTGGCTGGCTGGCTGGTTGGTTGGTTGGTTGGCTGGCTGGCTAGCTGGCTGGCTGGTTCGTTGAAAGACGTTTCAAAGGATCGATATTCGAAAAGAGGCATATATATTTATATCCATTTTAGCTGTGGAAACAATAAATAATAAAATATAAATAAAGGAAGGTTCGTTCGTTCCAATAGGTTGTATTAGGAAGGAAAGGCTAGTCCCGCACGGTTGGCTATCTAAGCGAGCGCTAATGTGAAAGTAACGAGAACAGGGTCCAGCTCGAAGTATAATGCTGACGTAATGCTTGAGCCACGTGTTTCCGCTTAATGGAAACTTTTCGCAAATCCGCTAACCGATCGATAGCTCCTGACGTACGTACACGATGTTAACTCTCGCTAAAACTTCTCTGAAATATTTCTCTGGAAAATTGTTCCATTTTGCAAAGATCATCGAAACAAGTTCGTCAAAGGCTAAAGAGCAGATGTTTTTCCAGGCGCGTACTTAAAAGAGCCGCAAGAAGCTGCGAGACAATTTGAAAAGGACCAGGGGGCGTAGAAGAAAGATGGAGCTAAATTCTCTCCCTGTTCGGAACGTAAGCTCGTTGCCCGCCGCCGCGTTAAGTTTCTCCTATATTTTAGTGTAGACCCCGAAAGCCCCGAGGGTCTCCAACCATCGAAGCTTTGGGGTTCGCTTAAACCGATGCTTAGATAGAGAGGTTCACGCGTACTTGGACGTTGCGAGTGTCGTGCGTGCGCAAGAGGGAAGGAACGCTATAAAGCACCCTCCTCGTAGTTCGATATGCTGCACCGAGCGGGGGGTAAGGAGCAGGCGACAAAACCCAACGGATAGTCGAAAACGCACGACCCACAAACACGGGCGCACGTTGTCCCGCGGACAAAGGATACCGTCGGGACGAAATAATTGCACCACCACCACCATTGCACCCCAGCCTTTCTACAAACATAATCCTGGCTCCGCAAGTTTCAAAACTCGCGTAGCTTGAACTAGCATTAAAAGGGAGAGAGAGCGCCGCGTTTGTTTGCCTATATCGAGCCTTTTCGAAGAAGAAAACTCGGGATTGGCGGCGACGATCGATTATTTGCAGAGGCTTTGCAACATGGAAACAGTAGGGAGACAAGGACAATTCGACGAATCGAACTTAAAGATCGCATGTGTTTGCATTATTCGAAAAAGTGCCTTATATACTATGTGCTCTTCCAAAAGGAAGGACTTGCTAACTCTGGTCTAGGAGGTAAAAGCAACTCAGATCTCGGCTACCGTACCGTGGGAACTCCGGTAAGCCGAGTCCCTAAGAGAGAGAGAGAGAAAGCCTTTAACGCGTGACCAAGAGCAAGATGGAAAGAAGAACGCTCCGTGAACGTCTGTATTTAGGATAGCGAATTGAATTTCAAATGGAGTCTCTCGCGATTTCTCTCTCGCGAATAGTCCACTCGAATGACATTCGAAATTAGGACGCACCCTGGCTTTTCAATATTCTTACGCAAACATGTTTCGTCGCATGCTTCGGGTTTAATAAAAGGAGCATTGACATAAGATGGCTTCGAACAAAAAGAAAGAGAGTCGAAGTTTGCACTTTCGTTGGGAAAACTAGCAAGGTAAGGAGGAGGAGGTAAGGTGGCAAGAAAGGAGGAAGAAATAATAGATGGGTCTCGCGCGAAAAGCGACGGTTCGCGGCTCCATTGTTTTTCTTCTACGGAATGTTTATCGTAGACTATTTTAAACGAGCTTGCAGTTTCCTCCAGGGAGACGGAGAGAAAAGTCGTAAATAATAACATCTATTTCTACTCGCTTTTCTCTGTTGCTCCATTTTTTGCCTTTCTAAAATAAAAACTGGAAGAAGGAAGATGAAATTTAAACGTAACGTAATGGAGAGAAAGAAAGAAGAAGAGAGAACACGAGAAAACACGAGATCTTGTTACATTAATCAGAGCTGCCCGAAGGTTCATGGTTTTATAATGGAATGAGGGGA
Organism: Polistes canadensis; assembly: GCF_001313835.1. Lineage (NCBI taxonomy): Eukaryota > Metazoa > Arthropoda > Insecta > Hymenoptera > Vespidae > Polistes > Polistes canadensis. The sequence continues at coordinate 239,457 of NW_014569730.1, forward strand.
GAGGCTGAAGCCCTCGTGGCTCGCGTAACCGATCGATTATCGATAAAGTAATAATACTTTGTCACCAATTAAGCCGGTTACTATTAATCGTCCTGCTTTTGATCCTGCAATTAAACTTACCTTTTTTTATCTCGAATAACTATGTACGCGTGCATACGTTAAAAAATTCAGTTCAAAAAGTAAAAGTAATGCTTAGCTTTACACTGTAATAATGGAAAATATATTTTGTTCTTTGATATTGAAATAAAAGAAGAAAAATGGTTGTACCGCTTACACCACCGTAAGCGCATACTTTTATGGTGGTCGGAAGACTTTGAAATCAGCGTCGCTCGTTTCTTCGCATAGAGCAGCTCGAGTACTGGCTAGATAGGGCAAAAGAGGGGGACCAAGGGGAAGAACAAGAGCACCGTAAGGCTTTTCCATCCAACCTAATCCAGTTTTGATTATAAATCACTTAAAGCCGTCGTCCTGGCGGCGAAACGAAGTTTTCCAAGACTACGACGACGTCCGTTCGCCGCGTCCAACCCTTATTTTCCTCGACTACTTTTACCGACTTTGCCGTGCCGAGTAATTGAAGGATTTATACGGAAAAAACGTCGAGCCTCGTGAAATAAAAGATAAAGACTAAAGACACCGTACGCCCCACCACCCCCCTTGTTTTTCCGTCCGAAGCTCAAAGGAAAAAGAAAAATCAACCCCACCTTCGCACAAATTTTCTTTTTCTTTTGTATTTTCCGTTTGATTCATTGTATTCTCTCATGGATATTGCACACGCAATAGCCAAGCATCTACGTAAGCGCCTTCGAGATATAATCTCTTTTTAGAATAGTTAACTCATCTTTTTGTCTTGAATCATTATAGAAAAAAATGTACGGAATAAATGCTAGAAAAGTATATTGAAGCGATTAGGTAAAATAAAGAAAAATACTAGAGAGAAGGAATTTAGGTTTGTCGGACGAGTTGAAGCAATTTGCACTTTGTCTGAGATGATACACCGTAGCTAGCTTCCTAAATGCATCACAATGTCAAATCACGAGTAAGCACGCGTTACGTCAGGGTTAGCATGATTCATACGCGAGATAACGTCGCACGTCGAGGTAATTATCGTCCTCGTAAGCGAACAAAAGGCCATGCGCAAGGGGTATCTTAATGAGCGACGGAGTGGAAAGCCGGATTCGATCTCGAATCGATGACGTCGCGTTATCCTCGAATGAGGAGGCATTCGAGAACCTTCGTCCTTTCCATTTATAACATTTTTCCTCATTTATAACATAGCAAATACGAAGATATAATATATACGATATACGTATGTATACAATACCTACGTATGCATTTATGTACCTACTTGCGTATTTCGAATATTTAAATTCATTTTCAATTCATTTTCAATTCACTCCCAATTCATTTTCAATTCATTTTAATCTGTCGCCTTTCGGCGAATAGTGTTTTATTAAAAGACTAAACGCAACCCGCGATAAATAACTTCTAAAATTCAGCCCGTTTAATTAATACCCATACGGTTATACTTTGTAGCTTTATTCGAGAGCCGAAGTTGATTTTTTGTTTTCATTCGCTTCCATAACAATACCCGTTTTATAAAATTTATTTTCATAAATTCGATATTATATCCCAATGAGGATCGGAGAAAGATTTCCGATAAAAAATAAACAATATTGAATAATAAGCGAAAATGATGATCGGCTCTAGAAATTATTATGAAAAGTACTAAATCGATAAAGGGAGGGCAGGGCACCAAAAGTTCGTAGACTTTAAAACATCGGCTTGGAACTTTTGACCTATCTGCGTAGAAAAAGCTGATAGCAATGAAAAGAAATCGGAAGGTCGGAAGTAACGTAACGTTCTTATCTCTTATCACATTTTCTAACGTGAAAAGCACGGAAAAGGAAAAATCGTAGAATGGTAGGGAGAGAGTAGAAGAAAGCCGCCGAGAGATCGTCCACCGGCAGCAGCAGAGCCGGGCCAATGTAATTTCATCCACTTTTTATTGGCACGAGGCGAACTTTGAGGCCTTAAGCCACTTAGATTTAATAGCGCGAGCGCGTTATACACGCTGCAAGAGAATAAGAAAGACGAAAAGAGATCTTACATTAAACGAACAAAACGACGGTGCAAGAGTAATTCATGTTAGAAAATAAACTAAATAAATATTACTCGACAATTTTCATGACAAAGCGCATAGGAAAACAACAAAGAAGAAAAGATTAACCGTTAATTAACATGCTCCGACGGAAGGAGAAACTAGCAGCATCTGCGAATGTTCCTTGCATTCCTCTTATTAACTATTATCCTATACGTAGAGAGAGAAAATAATAAGGACTTTTCGAGTTTGCATGTAGTGGCGTGCATACGTAATTTGCATATATATGTAATATATACATGGTGTTCCGATTGGCGAAGGAACGTTTGAAAGTTTTCTCGAGTGGCGTTTACCTTTAAACCGTATCCGCTCGACGCGAGTAAGGCTTCGTTAACCCAAAAAGAGGTCGTAAAGTTCGTTCCAACAGCGAGTATTTTCCAACACCCCTACTGGCAAGACTTACGATCCAACTAAGTAATGATTTCTAATGCGACCCAACGACAAAATAAGATGTTCAACGTGTTGTAACGTCCTAGAACAAATACAAATCCTAAATTAACAATTATAAAAACGCGGCATTCTCAATGATATCTCTCTAAAATCACAACGCTCCGATCGAATCGATTTTTCTAAAGCGAGAACCCGTACCGCGAACAAAAAATACAAAACATCGTTGCACTTACTTACGAATACGCACGCGTACGTACATATCTACTGTATAAACTTTTAATCTCTCGCTCGAGGCGTGCCAAGGTGAGGTGAAATATCTTCTTGGAAGATCGATAACGCAAACCCTCTCGTCTTCGCGAAACTACTATCTTCTAAGAAGAAGAAAAGCTGAGAAAAAAGAAATATATAAAAATATATAATATAAACGGTTTCTTCGGCTTTAATCGAATGACGTAAGAAGAACGACGGGGTTAATACGACGAGAGAGATCTTTTGCATATACATCCGAGTGTTATCGTTGCACGATTCATTTGCATACGGAATAAATATCTGAGGCTCGCAATATCTATCTCCTATCATCTAACAGAGATCGCTTGTTCTTTTTTCCAAATAAAAAATAATTCATCTAAAATAGGAAAATATCGACGAAATAAATCAAAAACATCCGATCGACGACACGCGACGGTGCTTTAATATTCCTGCAAAGAGTTAGGACATCCGATTTCTCCGACGTTCTTGCGGAATGAATGCTCGAAAAAAGAAAGGCGTGCCAAGTTATTAGGCGAAAGCGAACACGCGGATGTCATCCGTGATAATAAGATGTTTCTTTTCCAAAAATTACGAGCCATTTATTCTCTCTCTCTCTCTCTCTCTCTCTCTCTCTCTATTTACATTTTCTTTCCTTTTACAGTTCGAAAGCTCATGTATATATCCCGTACGTAGATGCGTTACGTAAAACGAGCAATATTCGTCGTCGCAAAAATGCGTTAGCCACATTTTATTACGTGATAATAAAGGAAAGAGAAGAATAGGAAGGAGGAGAGAGATATGTTATCTAAACACGAAAAGGCTCGAGACACGATAGTTTCGAGGGAAATTATGAGGACGATCAACGATGGATAAACCGAAGCCGCTTCGTTTTTCAACGCGAAAGGAAGCAACCAGGCGACAAAGTGGCTCTGCGTGTACTCTACCTCGTCGATCACGTTTAACGATAAACCATTCAAAAGTATTACGTACGAATATGCTTGTCGCGCTAACGGCTAACAGAGATCAATGGTTCCCCGATGAGATAATTAATACGTTTCTAGTTTCAACGATATCGTCCCGTTGCGTATTGCTCGCGCGTTTATATATATATATAGGTATAGAAAAAGAGAGAATTTTTGCTCCAAAGTATACATTGGAATATACGATTCTTGGTTTACTTGTTCTGAATAAATGATCGAGTCGGGAGAAACACGTATATTTATGCAGCACGTCGATTAATAATTTACGACGAGTATAATCAATGAAAAATGTTGAAATATCGTTAAGGATCGAACAAGGATCTCAATTCGTTTGGAAAAAAAAAGGAGAGACTCGCCGGGCAAACGACCATTTCTTTATCTCATTCTTCATCATTTTCTCATTGTCGAGAAAAAAGAAAAACATGGAGAGTAAAAGCGAAAATTCAAAGGGCAAAAAGCGAGGCAATGATCAGACGGGTGGCTACCGCGAGAAGAAATAATAAGAAGAAAAGGGAGAGGAAAGTAAGGGTGAAGAAAATTGAAAATTGCCCCGGTAGGCAGCAGTTACCGTAATGACCCGTATTATCGGAACTCTTTGTGGCGTTTCGCTAAAGTTACGCCCGATATACCACGGTTATTCCACTTACAGTCACTCATCGAAACTCGAGTCGGTCCCAAAGAAAATATACGAAATTTGAGAAAAAGCGAATAAAGAAACGTCTTAAGTAATTGGAGGATCGATCGAGGAGAGAACGGCCACGCATTTGCGACTTTTTGTATGCTCCGAAATTTCTTATTTCCCGTTATAACGATGATAATACGTTTGGTCGCGTTGTCTTTGAAAAAAACACCTCCCCGCGAGGTAAAATGATTAATGACGATTACGACTTCCATCGTATTCCGTCGCGGCCGGCTAATAAATCTCTTTTCCAAACGGAAAGACGCGCGCGACTCTCTCCTACGCAAAACGAGGCCGATTAATCATGGTCGGGCGAACGCAAGCGGGAACAATGCAGCGGGAACATCATTCGTAAGCATAAATCGTATCGCATCGTCGTCGGTAATGCCCAAGTTATACCAATGATCACATCTCCTGCACGTATCGCTCAAAATTCTCATTACGATGCGAGACGCCAATGCCGCTGCGCAACATTGCTTTTTTAACCGACGATTTTCAAATGTAGCTGTATATCGTCGTATATTTTTCTATCACTCGCTGGATGAGCCAGTGTCTAGTCTTCGTTGGCACTAACTTCCGCTCGAGAATCCGTCGTCCGACAGAACACTGTCCGAACGCTTCCTTCCATTTTCTTGTCACCTCCTTTCTGTACTCTAGATCCTCGACTAATTGTAAAAGACTCGCAACTAGCATGAAACTCGGCAAACCGAAAGAAAGATAAGCGTGACTGGTACACTTTTTATACCTACTATTATTTATGTCGGCAAAGCATAAGACATAAGTTTTTCCTTGGAAATTACCTTCCGTATCACCTCTTTCTGGTATCTATCTCTTTCGGAACACCCAGTAGCGCACACGTATGCGCTACGAAAGAACAATAAGCGCGATCGAGTTACCAGCGAAAATAAGTCGTGACGACGATGATGATGAGGACGATGATGGAGGTGGAGATTACGCGCAGTTCTTTTCGTGAGCTAAACTTTTTCTAATTATCAACTGCGATAATTGAACGAATGATTCTTTAAACGAGTCGATGACGCACGAAGAAATCTACAACAAACATCTGCATGAACATTGAATGTGTACAGAGATTTAAGTTATTTACAAAATCTAATGTATCAACGTTCCCAAGAGATCTCGGCGGCACTGCAATCCTTTACGAATCAAAAGAATCATTTTTCACGAAATTATCATCGGAGATAATTGAGAAAAGAAAATTTCTACGACTCTTGTTGCAGTCCGATGCGACAAAGATAGGCTCCTTGAAAATGAATTATTAGCGATCCTAACTCGCGATTTCTTTTTTCCTTGGAGAAGAAGCAGCAGATTCTTACGACGTTACTCGGCACGAAAATTCGAGACAACGTTTTCTTCTTACTTATTCAAAAGAGAGAGAGACAGAGAAGAAGCTCTCCCAAGCTCGAGACAATAAACTCAGGATTTATTCGATCCAATTTTGGCTGTCGGCGCACGATAGCATCTGCATGCGATGTTCTCCTTCTAGTACTTTGTCTTTCCTATCTTTCTCTCCCCCTCCCTCCCCCCCCCACCTAAAATAGCGAACATGAATTTTATTTCTTCGTTAATATCGGAAAGGAAAGATTTTCCAAGTGTTAGAAAAGAAAAGACGTTCCTACTGTGTAAACGAACATACTATCGATTCCATAATAATGATCTTTGCCGTAATATAATTTGTATAATTGGTATAGTTGATCTAAAACGAAATGAAAAGAAGAAGAGAAAGAGAGACACGGATAGAGAGATAGATAAGAAACAGAAAAGAAGATTGGCACTTGGTCTAGAGAGGAGGAGGGAATTTCACACGTTGTTAATCAAGCGAGAAAGGAGGAAGGTGGGACGAGGGAAGTAGAGATCGAAAGCAAGAGATTCGAAACCAGGGGAGGAGTTTCTTCCAGCTTTACACGCGACACATTCTCTGTTTCGCCTTCCTCGGGTCGTATGTCTACACTTTATCCAAGCGATAAAACGGCCTTGGCTCGGCTACGCCGGAGAAATTGCACAACGATGGAGTCCTCTCTCCCTCCCACCCCATCGCAGTCTCCTTCCAGGCCACCGCAGAGGAGAAATTCTGACGTCGAATAGCCCCACGGATCCCCTCTGCCATCCACGTGGATCCTCGAATAAAGGAGTCGACCAGCTGTAAAACGGTGGACCGTTATTACGAGGAGGGTGAAGGCACGAGACACGAACTAGGCTGGGAGTTGCTCGATGGAAGGGGAGACCATCCGAGCAGCATCCCGAGCAGCAACCGTTCTCTCTACGTAACTCACTGCCGGACTAGTCTTTTCTTCTCTTTCATCTTTCCTTTCCCGTCCTTTGCCGACTGCATCGGAAACGAATCGGTGCTGCCGGAGAATCGATAGACTATTTCAACGGATCAACGAATTTAGTATTTAAATATCTACTTTTTGTCTACATATCGAAAAAAAACTTGTTTTGCCTTGGGAACAAAATAAACGAGAAGGGGGAATAAAACAGAAAGCCGTGTTGAAAAGAAATTGTGGAAACAATTGTGGGATAGTTTAACTCGAAGAAACGATTACTCAAAGAACGGTGAGTGTTTACGAGAGCAATTAACGATTCGAAGAGACTCGCGAAGGCCGCTCGAAATCGACTGGAGGACCACCGGTCGCAGCTACACGAAAGCAGAGGAATGCGATCTTGGGGCTTCGAGGTACGAGGCAACGGCAGCAACGTAGGGGCAAGCAGAGTAGGTGCGAGAGGGGCGAACCGTTCCGTTCTAAACGAGTTCCAAGAAGAAAGACAAAGGCTCGATAATGACGAGGAGAGAGAGAGAGAATCGAACTGAAGGGGGTAAAAGAAGATAGATAAAAGACCAAAGAAAAAGCTAATACGACTCGCCGTGAACTAATTTGACTTTGCACGTTCCTTCGATCTTCAAAAAGTCAGCTCGGAACGCATCGAATTTGAAATATCACGGTGCACGGAAAGTTGTTTCACATCGATGTCGAAGGAGAACGCTAATCGATTAGACTAAAAACGAACGATTACCTATTTCATTTTCTTCTTCCTTGGAGGATGAGCAAGCAGAATAGTTCGAATGTCAAACCACTTGTAGCTCGCTCGATTCCTTCCAAGATTAATGACCTATCTCTCTCTTTCTTTCTTTCCATCTCCGTCGGCAGAAGTAAAGGTGTAATAAGTGTATATAAAGGAATCGCCATCGAGACGTAAGTGGAATTTGTAGACCGCAATGATTATTATTTATCGAATAGATCTAAGGGAGACCGATCAGAGTTCTAGATCGCAAACGACCGATCTTATCCCGATTCTTACGTATCTTGATCTTATCTCGACTATTAAATACTTCGATCGAATTGTCTCTTTCTTTTGAGGAGAAGAGATTTTGGAACGATTAAAATTAAGATCGAGAGAGGGAGAGAGGGGCAGAGGGAGAGAGAAGGCGGGGTCTTCTTGGCTTACGTAAATGGTATGAATATTCATGAGACGCATTGAAAGCCTTGGAATTCGGTGATTACGCGGAAGGATCGGGTTCGCGTTAATTTCCAGTCCTCCTTCCGCCCTAGTACAACCAATGTACTATTCTGATGCTACTCTAGTAAGGCTAGAACTAGCTTCAAATCTCTTTTTTCTCCCCCTGCCTCTCTCTCTCTCTCTCTCTCTCTCTTTCTCTCCCTCGTTTCATTTCAAACTAGTTACGAAATAAGGTCGTGTTCGTCAGATTTTGTTTGGAAAATACCAATGTTAAGTCATCGAAGATAGAGAGAAAGAGAAATATAGACTGAATCTAAATCGTAGAGAATAAATTTCCTTGATATTTCAATTGAATCTATTGAACATAAGATAATATTATTTATAGATAAACAGATATAGAAAGAGATGAGAATACTCGTATATATTCACAAGTACGTACTTACTTACAGAATCGATGTACCTAGCGATTAGTACTCGGTCAAAAAACGTCTCACACTTAATCGTCGAGTCGAGTCACGTAGGCGATACCCACGTCGTTGGAATTCTCTCTTAGAGTCACCGTCAAAATACGAAACCGGCTGACCGAAATTCCTCTCTCTTTCTCTTTCTCCTTCTCTTGCTCGTACTTGAGCTTTTCTCCTAGGAAATGTTTTCTCTCGAAAATGAATTTTCGGAGAATTTCAGCAGGCCCAGCCGGATAATATCGTTTTCATAACTATCGGTCCATCGCGAGAAAAGTCAAAAACTAGATTTGTGGAAACGGATGGCTTTGGATCGATAAAGTTGTAATCGCTTTGGCCCGACGGTCGCAAACATAGACCTATCCAAAGGTTGCTCGAGTCGAGGCCAAGGCACCTTGGGAGCGAATGGACACTGAATCATTCGCGCGATAATCTATGCCAGCTCCCGATAACAAAAGATAAGATCGGATCTCTCTTTTATCTTCCTATGCAGCTCGCGTACGCAAGAATTTCATGGGTAAACGAGTACCGCTCACCTAACCCGACTTCCTTCCTCTTTTTCCATCTCTGTCTATTTCTCGGAAGTCGTCCTTCTAATTTTATCGCGCGAACGGTTCGCATTTACGTCGAGTTAATAAGACGATTAGTCAACGACTCGGCAAGACCGATCGATCGCTTCGTTATTTTACGATGGATAATGTTATTTACAAAAAACAAAACAGTATTTGTTCAACATCGAATTCCTGTCTCGATAGACTCGCGAGAACACATTTACGCGAGAGCACATTTACGCATATTTCTTCTTTCTGAATTTCACGAAAATCTTTTGCATCCAACTATTTGTGAAACACGAGAGTTCGAGTAAATAAATGTAAATCATTTTCTTAGTTAGACGATGATTTCCGAGCGCGGAGCGTTATTAAAATTAAATTTCTATCTTTATCTCTATTTCTCCTTCTCGTGTTCGCCCTTGGCTTACTTTCCCCTTACAATCCCCTACAATCCCCTTACTTCTAAGATAATGTAGAGAGAGAGAGAGAGAGAGAGAGAGAGAGAGAGAGAAAAGAAAGCATAGTCGTCGTTTATTTGAACGAATCAAGCAAGCGTTATAGAACTTTGTCTCGATGCGAGAATTACTTCCTAAAATATACATGTATATGTATGTTATTTGCGTAAAAAAACCAACTTATAATAAACAAGGGAAATAAAATAAAATCGGTTGAATTAGAATAGAAATGTTTTGTAAAAATGATTAAAGCTAGACGTACATGCGATCTTAAAGTAATCAAATAGTTTAGGTACATCGTTCATACATTGTTGGTTTCGTTGCAGGTCGTGCGTCTGAAAATTGATTAGCCCATTCATACCTTTTCTTCTATCTTTTTCTCTCTCCTACGTCCACTCAGCCACCCCACGCGTATTTAAGTACCGCATACGCGTCTAGTATATACGTAGTATATATTATACATATATATGTATGTATGAACGTGTCTTTCCGCCTAACGTAGAACGACTTGACGTACAATGAATTTCGACTCCGGACGCATGCTTTACACGTCACAGTTGCTAGGCCGTCCTTTCTTTCCGTTGAATAATCGCTCGCTCGCAACTTCAAATTTTCGACTTTTCCATTTTGTTTGCTGATGATTCGAAAAGAAATACTCGAACGTATTGACATAAGTTTATTAAAGAAAACTCGATCGAAAAGCGCACGTACGGTAAAGTCGATAGGAAAGTATAAACTTGTCGCGAAAATCAAAAATGGCGTCTACGGAAAGTCTCGCAAAGAAGATTCGCCAAGGATGGGATCCGTTGGCGATTATCCGTCGCGAACACTCTCTACTCTCTAGGGTAGAATAAACAAACCCAAGTCACGAGAGAGAAAGCGACGAGGACTGCACCGCGATCGGCAAACGATAATACTCAAACTTATCGGACTCCTTTTTATCTCGAATCGTGTTTTACTTCGAGTTCGATCGCACGGAATTCCATTGTTAGAAATCGAATGGATGAAATCATCCTCTGACTAATGAGACATTACTCGAAATCGAGCTGATATATATTTTAGTATTTACGTAAAAATTCCCGATAGCCTAACTACTGTATAGCCTGGTATATCTGGTTTTCGAGCCAAAATTGTTTCTCTTTAAATGCGCACGAGTTTAATCGTAACTACACATGGCTTATGAATCAAATGACAATTTCATTGAAGAAATTCCAAGCTCGTTATAATGATGTTCGCGCAATGACAAAGAGTTGACAAAGGGGAGGAGTTTCTGCGAAAACAACATTGTTGCTGCCGGTTACACAATGGATACTTAATTAATATTAAAGACGTCGACGCATACGCTTACGCTCACACATAGTAAAGTTAAACTTGCGCGAAGGGAATCAAAGGCGATGGAAAGTTTAGAGTAGGGCGCTTCGCGTCTCCATCGTTCGCGCGAAAATGAAAGGACAAACGAGGATGGTCGGGCTAACGGGGCGTTATGAATACCACCGTCGACATTTACATGGGAGAGACAAAAGACCCATAACGAAACTCGGCGTATCCATCTTACGGTAAGCTTCGCATTTCCATGACCACTCGCTGGAATATAGACCAGGGAGCTAGCTAAAACGAAGGGAAAGGAAAGGAAAGGGAAAGAGAAAGGAAGAGAGCGGGGCAAAGAGAGAGAGAGAGAGAGAGAGAGAGAGAGAGAGAGAGAGAGAGAGAGACAAACAGAAGTAGAGTTTAATGCGAAGAACTTCAGGAACGAGCAACTCACGCTCGGTTGCCGTTTCGCGTTTTAAAAAATAGAGCGATATTCATGGGAACATATACTTGCAAAAATAATCTACAAACAAAAACTAGGTAGGGAGAAAGAGAATTCGGTCGGAAGATTTGAAAAACGATGCTATACACTTTAAAGCGAACGAATTCAAAATGAACGCCGTAAAATTTCATTGGATGCTGGATGGAAACTGCACGATGTGGTAATAACGAGGTAAGAATAATCAAAAAATAGAAAAAAATGGAAAAGAAAGGAGAGAGAGAAAGAGACAGCGTTTTATATTTTATTTTGATAATATTCGTTACTAATGATGGGTTATACATTTCATATCGTCGTACGAACGATAAGCGAATGAAACGAGTGCTTTGTGTTCTCTTCTTCGTGTATTTGTTCTTGCCGTGTGAAACGTCGAAGGAAGCCCAGCTTGTCCAAGCTTGCCTAAACTTGTTCAATCGTGTCTAAGCTCTTCTTTCGATAGTATTAGATAGAATTGAAAAAAAACACTGCAATCCTAAAGGAACATTGTAATGTAGGATGGATATTGGAGGATGACGGCACCTTTGAGTCTAAAGCGGTCAAGAGATCGTGGCTCGAGGTCAAAAAATAAAAGAGAACGCCCCCTCTTCTCGCTGCGAGAGAGGAAGAACAACCTAACTGGCTTCTCCGTTCCTAACTCGCATGCCACATTACACAACGCGATCATCTTTTTCATCATCGATCACTCCCATGGAATTTCCTGTTTCGAGATTGAAAATTATCGATAGCCTAACTATTAAAGTCGCTAGACAATCCAGGAGGAAAATTTTCAAAGACAAGTCGGAAAATTCGTTTAACCGACAACACTAGGCTGCTGCTACGCTATTATTACTCTATGTTCTTTTGTATAGCCAAGAAGCAAGAATATTTACCTTCTATCTAAATCGTGAGATAAAATTTACGTGTCACAGCGTTGACGCCTCTCAGTAGTGTATCGCATTCGAACCGGATTTCGTATAAAAATGTCGGCCGCGGGGCACGCGATGCGAGCGGAGCGCAAACATGGGGGGGGGGGAGCGATCGCCTTCCAAGAATCATTCAAAAGCTTCGAAACGTTCGACCGCCGAAAGGGATATTATTTCGAACGTTAATCGAAACGTTGATCGAACGTTTTCAAGGAACAGTCGAAAAGGATAAATGCATCCATCTTTTACTCGTCGATTGGCTCCGTACAAAATACAAATACCTATTTTAACGGCCTTGCTAGGAGGCGACACATTCAAGAGAAAACGTTACCTGTCACGCGTTCCTGCGTTCCTCGCTAACTCTCGTCTCTCTCCGAATTAGCCAAACGTCCCTCTGGTCGACAAGGCTGAACATTATCCCTCGAAGAAACACGTAGAAATTGATCCTACTATCCGATCTTTTTCACATTCACACTTATTACACTTTTCATAACACCGTGTTGCAACGACTTTTTTTATTTCTTCAATCGCACTGTATTCCTTTCGAGATAAAGAGACGACAACGACGATACGATGACGACGGCGAAAACGACAACGACAACGACAACAACGACAGCGACAGCGACAACGACGACGACAACGACGACGTAACGACGATATATAAAAGACGACACAAAGCGATGACGCGGCGACGACAAGGGAAGAGGTTAAAGAGATAAATATTAAAAGATGAAGTGAAAAGAGGAAGGAAAGGAATAGAAGACTCGAATAAAAACGTAGAAATGTAGAAATAGAAGAAGGAGAAGAAAAAAGTATCGGTTCCTTTCACGTGATCGCACAGTAACACACGCGCGCGCGTCCTTCCATTCAGTGCAACGATCGTACGGCGGACTGACCCCGGACCGTGACTCACGACAACGTTCGCAGTCGCAGCCGCTCGTTCGGAGGAACGAGCGCGCCCGAGGTTGGCCGAGGTTGGCCGAGTCCGTGCGAGTTCGGCCGAGCCCTGGCCGAGTTAAGCCGAAGGAGAACGAACGCGTACGGATTCGACCGCCCACGCGCGAACTTGCACGAAAGCGTTCGATCGGGCGTGCGCGGCACTGCACGACGGTGCTTATCCGGCGCACAACACGTTGCCTTGGTACTCGCGTTCGCTCTCACTCGCTCTGCATCGAGGGGGTGTCGCGTGACCACCGAGTAACGAAATACTATACCGTCTAGTACGAAGGCCTCTCTAGACCAAAGTCGGGGAGAAAACCTCCTCCTTTTTTCGCCTCGCGTTTTCTCGATCCTCGGATTTGCCGTAGGTCCAAACGACCTGGAAAACAATGGCGCTTCCTAAAAACTCATCTTCCATCTTACTTTCTCTCTCTCTCTCTCTCTCTCTCTCTCTCTCTCTCTCTCTCTTCCTACTAAGTTTCTAGCTACGATTTCAACGAGAAATTCGTGCCCTCCTACGGGATCGATTCTCTTTTATACTCTTATCGGATTTACTCGGGAGCTTTATTCGTATCTCCCCGAAGAACGTTTCTCCTCAACTCTCGAGATCTTCGGCGAAGCCTCGAGAAGAACTTATTTACGTAATAAAAAGCGCATTCGCCAGTAAAGAGTACAATAGTCGAGTAAATGAAAAAACCGCGCTAATATTAAAAAGAGCCGCTTTTAATAAAACACGGATCGTACTAAATCGACGATTTCTTTGTAGATTTCGTAAGGAGCAAGTGCAGGCTTAAAGCGCAGGCTTAAAGCGAAGCGTGCAAAGGTTTCTGGAACGGGTGGCAGGGTCGCACGAGCGAGCCTTCACGGAGTTCATCGACGCAACGAGTTTCACCGAAGTGAAACCGCACACGTTGTTTTTTCCCGATGATCGCTCGACGAATGCGCGCGTTTGCGCGTTTTCTCACGCATTTTTATTCTACCGCAGAGAAAGTTAATAGACGTTTACGGCATTTTCAACATCGCTTATGGGATTAGCGAGCGAAGATTACCCAATTGTTTTATTTATTCATTTGCTACTTCATTTATCCAATAGTAGAAAGATGCAAACGGAAAATGTGGTAGTAAGAGTTATTTATTCGAATCTAAAGGATCCATCGATCGATCGAATTTCATCTATTGCTTTCTCGAGTTATGCGACAAATTCTGACATAACGGTTAAAAGCGATGCGTAACTCGACACCGGCTGAAGCTTCGTTGCGCGAAAATAATACGCGCGCACAATCCGCGAACTATGACAACGTTAGCAGATATTACTAGGCACGATGTGAAAGTTTGATCCGCCTCTCGGACGGCAGGAGCAACCTCCGCTCCGTCCGTATAAATACGTATGCAATACTTACCTACGTGCATGCATAGAGATGAACGGACGCGCACCCACCGCGGCCCAACGAAAAACTACCATATAGAAAATCCACATTCCGGGCGCGCCGGAATGCTTATTATATATGTTCGGCTTATTAAGTAGTCCAGTCAATAAGAGGCAAAGTGCCGACTTTTTGAGCACCCGGCCAAAAACTTGATATAATGGTAATTCGACGACGCTGAATCGAATGGTGCWAATTTTTTTGCAATTGGATCAGGAGATTTTTGAGAAAAAGGGTAAAAAAGGGTAAAAAACGGCCGTATCTTAGAATCT
>NW_014569730.1:255018-265946 GCF_001313835.1 Polistes canadensis
CAGCTTCACAATCACAAAAATTGTAAGGAAAAAATTGAATATTTTTCAAATGACACGCTAGCGTAAGTAGTATCGTCTCTGCTTCTCGCACTGGTAGTTACCGTTCGATTCTTTGCAGGGGAATTATTTTTTTTTCAAGTTTTTCTATCCTTAAGCTATACAAATTCTTTTTACATTACAATTACCTTTCACCTTCATTTTCTCGCTTATTTTTGCAAATACGAAGATACACCTTACAACATTTTTTATGTATTTTTCAATTCTCTACAACTTTTGTTTGAAACTTTTTTCGATTTAATGCCTAGATTCTAAGATACGGCCGTTTTTTACCCTTTTTTACCCTTTTTCTCAAAGATCTCCTGATCCAATTGCAAAAAAATTTACACTATTCGATTCAGCGTCGTCGAATTACCATTATATCAAGTTTCTGGCCGGGTGCTCAAAAAGTCGGCACTTTGCCTCTTATTGACTGGACTATAAGCGGCTATAGTAAGTATTTGAAAATTTGCGAGAATGCCTTTCGAAAGATCTATCCTAAAGGACAGAAATACGAAAAGATAAGAAAGATATTTCTTCTCTTGGAGAAGGGGTAAAACTTAACGTCGCTTGCGTCAGAGTTTGCGTATAAGCTAAGCCGGTGTCATACGACACCTCCAATATCACTTTTCCACGAAAAGTATGCTATGAGATGCGTTCGCCTTCTCGGCGGGAAATTCGAACCGAGCTTAAGGTCCGTGCGAGCAACTCGTCAAGCTTCGGCGCGTATCGAGGCGCGTATCGAGGCGCGTCTTGTTCTACCATCGCTCGACCTCTGATTATATATCATCGGATTAATAACAAAATTAATTGGATATCTCGGCCGATGATCTACTTTTGCTCTTCTTACCGTTACATCTGTCCCTATCGTTTGTTTCTCGATACAAATCTTATCGCGTGAAAGTATTCACAAAATATCTCTTTCTAATCCTTATAGTATAGTAGAAAGTAGGAGTGCAACTTTTGCAACTTCAATAGATGGGAAAATACTCTAAGATGTTAATGTTTCAAAGGTGTGAGTCGTTGTTCTCATCTCTTGCGAAGGTTGACGCCTCGTTGTCGTTCTCGAGGAATGCGCTTCGCCAATCGTATTATCGGGACATCCGTTTTGGTCGTTGTACTTGATAGGCCAGAATAAACCCACGCCACCCACGCTCTCTCGACGAGTAACGTTCTTTTCTCGAATACGTCTCTCTCGCGTTCCCTCGAAAACGAATATAATACGATTATCTTTGCGCTTTATTCGAACGCGTCGATAGATCGAACCAGTCGAATTAAGACTATCGAAATAATTAGGTATAGGGTAAATTTCAAATCAAGATTTCAACGCAAGAGATGATTCGTTATCTCTCTGCTCGTTCTCCGTAACTAAAGTGAGTACAATCTAGACGCTGAATAAATGAAGTTAATAACCGTTATAACTTTCTCCTAGGATAAGAAACAAATAGTAGTCCATAGACGAGCTTGGAAGGGAAAAAAGTGTTCGAGATGGAGATCGAAATGGAGATGATCGAGCCGATGATCGAGCCGTGGCACGTTCGAGCACGTACGGACGAAAGAAATCTTCTCCGTGGATGAGCAGCGGGGGTTGTAGTGTTCCGTGAAAGAGAGAACAGTGTGAAGCGGAGAGAGGTCGAGAGAGGGGAGGAGCTCACGGGATAGGTAAGAGACATACGGTCGTTGGCCGCATCGGACAAGGCTGCTGGCAAGGAGAACCAGGGCTGTAGCTCGATAATAAAACAGGCGGGTAGTGCCGGGCTCGAGAAGCGATCGTAATAACGGAATGCTGCCTTCGGCTTTAAACGTATGCAGGACACTTTCGATTTTTACTCCAGTCTTTCGTCCTTCCCTTCTACTACCTACTCTTCTCGTTACGAACTTGCTACATGTATCGGTTCTTCCTTTATTTTTCTTCTTACCTGGAGCCGAAGAGTACCTAATCAAATTCCTATTTATTACTCGATTACTTCCTGATGCCGATACCGTGCTTCGCGTCGCAAGGACTGATGATTAACGGGATAACGCGAACGAACGATAAAGTTGAAGCATGTAAAAGTGAGAGAATCCGTCCAAAAACAATGCGATTCCACGATATCTGAAAATGAGTCGCGCATCTGGAATGCGAAAGAGTATTCGCATATATCCTTTTTCCCTCATCGAGATAAGAATTTCTTCCGACGCGCATTATTGACCATTATTAATATATTTGTAGCAACGAAGAAGGAAAAATGATCGTAGCGCATGCGCGAATCAGAGAGCGAAAGTGTCCGGTTATTAATCGACGTGGGCGTGTTAGAAGACGTCCTGAAACCGTCGACGATTCGTTTAAAGAACCTCGACAAGAAATTTCTCATCCGCTTGTCGTCTGCCCTCACCATTCTCTAATGTAAGCTTGGCTCGATTATTGCTAACACTAATCGCGAGCAGTCGCTTCGACCGAGAAATTGGATAAATTCTTTCGGCAAGGAAACACGGATAGGTGTTTCCCCTGACTCTTCTTGAATCTCTTTCCTTGAATTTAAATTGAAATTAACTCTCTCTGAGGCGTTAAAAAACATTTTCCATTTCCTATCCTTTTCTAATCACAATAGAGAGAGAGAGAGAGAGAGAGAAACGAAACTTTCGGTGGTTTCTAATTGAGCCGAATTACGTAGAGTCCTACAAACCCTCTGTCATCTAAAATTGAGTAAGCTTATTTAGATTTTAATTTAAATAAAAACAAAACAAGTAGCTTTTTATTTTCATTGAATATATTTGATTTCTTTTCCTTCCGGATGGAAACAAAAATAAATGTACAAAATTCTGTAGAATTTGATTTAATTAACTGGTAAAGAAAAAAGAAAGAAACGGGAAAAGAAATGGTTAGAATCGATCGAGATTTACAATGAAAGATGGAGAAAAAAAAAAGTCCAAGAGTTAGGATGGAAAAGCTTATTGCTTAAAGCTGTTATTGTTAGTACTCCATGGAATAAGAGAAGAACGCGGATCGTCGATGAAAGTTCAAACTTCAAAGTTGGAAACATTATCGAGCATTACAGCCCTGAGTAGAGCTCAGAGAGTAGCCGTTTTGCCATATAATTCTCTGTCTCGGAATTCTCTTCGGTCCTCGGAACGCGAGTATCCTCTGGCACCGAGGTATCGGTATAAAGGAGAAACGTTCCAAGGACAAAAGGATATTTTGCGTTGCTGTGTCCGCCATAGTAGACGAATAAGTATGTACTAGGAACGATCCTTGTCATGGCGGTGCTGGAATAGTAGCGGGTACCAACTGCGATATATAAGTACTCCAAGAAAAGTCTTCTTTTCTACTCCCACCGAGCGAAAAGTCAACGCGAAATCGGGAACAAAAAGCGACTAGGACAAAGGGCTCGATGGAGAAAGAAAGAGACGGGTAGATAGGCGGAGGAGGAAGGGAAAAGAGAAAACAAAAGCGGTACAGTAAATAAAAGGGCTGTGCAAGCGATCGGTCGTTAATACTCGTTGGGTGATTTCGGGCCTTCGGAAGGGCTCGAGCACGTCTTTCGAGCACGTTCCATCCAAATACACGATAGATCTTTTTTCTTCTTCTTCTTCTTCTTCTTCGAGGTAAAATCAGAGATCTCAGGGAAGGGGTGGAGGGACGGTTCGACGATCGACGCCCGCATAGTTCGAACGCGGACACAGGATAGTTCCGGTCGACCGAACTATTCGACGTGGACCGAATTATTCGATCGAGCATTCTAGAGGTAGATGGAACCATTCTAATACTCCATTCTAATCGCGCCTTCCCTTTTAATCGAAGAATCCGTCATTAAGCAACCCGGCTCCCCTAAAAAATAGAAAGCTCGCGGAGAAAATGAATGACCTGTTTGACGGTTGTTTCGTCTCGCACCTCTCGAGTAACTAATTCACCTATCGTAGACGAGTATATTAGTTAAGACTTCCTTTGATCGAGGAAAGTTCGTTCGAGCTTGACTTTCGACGATAGAAGCATCCGAAACTAAAGTTACTGGCGAACGAAGGCGGAGCAAACGCGTCGGCCGACCCAGAAGTGAACGAGCCGGAGCCGGAGCCGGAGTCGGAGTCGGGTCGGGTCGAGTCGAGTCGAGTCGAGTGACCTAGAAACGTCAAAACAATCCAGTCGAAATAACAACTGGTGCTACTACCCTCTATCGCATCGTAGATCCCCCTTTTCCTGTACGTATTCGTCGTTGTAATGCAATGTTCTACTAGGTACACGTTACATATATGTATTACTTAGGTGCATCCTCAAACTTCTTCCCACATTTCTCCCTACCGTCTCAAAACTTTTTATTTTTTATAAGACCAATTTTATTTATAGACTCGATCGAAAATTCTTAATCTCGTAGTTTTACAATCGAATATATTATTGCTTTTGTATTGTAAAGGAACGTCACGCAAGCATTAAATGGGAAGAGGGATTAAGAGGAAGATTCGATTTGGAAATAAATATTAGTTTGAGTTAGTATGCGGTGTAAATGAACAAATGAAGTAATTGCTTAGACGCGTTCTCGGCGACGAGCGGGTAAAGTAAACGCGAAGCAAGGACGCTCGTCGTACTTTTATCGATTTACATAACACGAATCGCGTTAATACGGATTTACCGGCGGAATTATAAATATTTATATTCCTTGTAAGCGCGCGGTCGAGAACGCGAACGAGACTCGTCGACGATCGATCCAACGTGGTGGTGCATAGCTCCGACACCCGTTGCCGACACCCGTTGCCGACACCCGCCACCGCCGCCATCGCCATGGACACCGCAACCATCGTCCGTCGTCGTCGTCCTCCTCCTCCTCCTCCTCCTCCTCGTAGTCGTGCGGATAATTGCAATCTTGACCGTGCGAAGCCGAGCAAAATCCGGTTCCGATGTTGCGACCTCCGAACACATCCAGATCTATGCGCTAGACGAGTTTTATATCCGTTATCTCTTTGATCGTTAACTCTTGACTTTACAATCCATTGATTTATCCAAACCTGATGAAAACCAATTTTCTATGAAAATCAATTTTCTATGTCTGCGCCTAACCGGTTAATAGGTTAATCGATCAACGACAAGACGATTCTCCCCATTCATTTCCTCTAGATTTCCTCGAGACGATCTTTCGCAATGTCCGATACGTTGTTGCGAACATTATCAGAAACTTCTGGCGAACTTGATACTGCTATCGATTTTCTACGACCCAAATACGGGAGAACAGCTCGTCGACGTTCGTACGATACCTACATAAATGTATGTACGTATATACAGATAGGATCATACCTATATATCTTCAGATATGTATGTATATGTATATCAAATCGTAGATCGTGTCACGAGGAGGATGTCCGCGTGTTCCCTATCGTATAGTCTTGAATTCGATTCACCGAGCCGTAGCAAGAGTTTACATCGCCGAAAGCAACTATCTGTCAATATACCTATATACAATATTACAGATGTCCGTGCGTGCAGTAATACTATATAATACCTAATACAGCATGAGACAAAACGAACGCTAACAAAGCGATTAGGATCAATATAACAAAGCGGTGGCTCCTTCCTAAAGAAGCAGCACTCTAATTCCTCTCTTTTTCTAATTTCCATTATTGCCTGCCTGCCTCCTTCCCTGCCTCCCTCCCTGCCTGCATTTTCTTAACGAAGCAACGCGACAAGTTGGTGGCTTCCTCGACGGTGTTCGTTGTTCCCGGCCACCGCCCAAGCTTTCCAACCCTTTCGCGCCAGTGCAAAAATCAAGCTGCTTTTCTACCCTCTCTTCCTTACACTTCTCTTTTAGAAGGGGAGCACCCGAAAAAAAAAGAAAAACAACATTCCCTGTTAATCTTTTCACACGGAACAAGAGAATTACGTTGGGATTTTTAAATCTATACTTTATACGTACCTATATTACATAGTATTTTTTATATAGTGTATTTCGCATAAACGAAATATTTTTCTTTTTTATCTTCAAATATTTATCGAAATAACACAACATTTCTTTCAATCAAATACGTTGGGAATGTAATATATGAAATCATAAATATATTTGTAATTATTGAGAAATATTAAAGAAACAATCAGATATACAAAGAGAGTATATTAGAGTATTAAAAAATAATTGTCAATTAATTAATAGAAGTGTTTATTGTTGCTTAAAAACTCGGAGTATACAATCTATGTACCGTCCTCTTCGAAATTTGCCGTTGAACTGAGTCGATATAAAATATAAAATATAAAATTTCTATAAAATTTCTTTTATTAAATTTTGTTTATATGTCCTTCCGAACGTTGCACATGTGTATAAATCGGTGTCGGACCGATACTTCGTACAACTGTCACTTCGTAATGAACCGCCGACCAGTGCACGTGTTCCAACATATTCCATACACTGTTATCTCCAACAGTAATATAGTAAAATGTACATCTTAACGTTGAAAGTACATATAAACTTCCAATTGAATGATCATGACGTAGATGGAAAATATAAAGAAAACACAGTTCGCTTTTTGAAAATCTTTTCCGTGTAAAACCTCGCTTGCATCTAGGATGATTAGAAACTCCTAAAGTAGGATCACAACGTATACATTTTGGATTAACGCAAGAGTTAACGCATCTGTCGCCAAGATAGATAGAAATGCAGTTATACATATAGAAGATTCGGTGTTCCAGCTACCATGTTGTAGCTTCGTTCCTAATATTTGGAGAAAATCAATCCTAACATTTTCACTTTCGCTTTGGAAAAGCGTTTGGGACTTTGCCAAGGGACACGGATCGATCATCGCGCAACGACGACGACGACGATCGAGCTTTACTTTTAAAACGTTATCTCAACGAGAGAATGGCATTGCTCAATGGTATTGCTGAATGGCATTGCTGAATGGCATCCCTCAACTCAAAAGAGAGAGACGAGAATACGTTTCGTCGCTAAGAAGTTCTTAGTTGCGGTTGAAACGGCTCTAAATTATCTAATTACCGAATTACTCATTTTTTCTTTTGTCCATAATCTAACATCAGGAAATAATGTGAGATAAAAAATAGATAAAAGGATAAGAATAATAAGAAATTGAACTCGTTAGCCGCGTGATGAAGTTAGGGAAAAAATTGATATCGTTGCTGAAACACCTTCAAATCGTGTCGTTGCCACGATTCTAAACAAGAAGAAATGATTTCGTCGTACTCGGGACAGACGGTAATGCTACTACATAATGTTCCCCAAAGTGAGCATTATCAACACGCAAAACTAAAGTGCGTTCGTTGGTTCTTCGAGCAACGTGGCGGCGCCCTTTCGCTTGGAAAAAAAGAAAGCACTGGGAAGAAAGGGGAAATAAAAGGGTTTGGGAAAAATAAAAGAGAAAAAGAGAGAGAGGAGGGGAAGGGAATGGGTGGGTAAGGAGGAGAAAGGAGGAGAAGAGACCGCGCGACTCGGCGTGATTTATTTTTCGTGAAAGTGCCGAGAATGAGAGAGAAAGAGAGAGAGAGAGAGAGAGAGAGAAAACGCGTCGTTGATCGCGCTCACTCGTTTATATATAGTGCTGGATCCGGTCGTAATTATATGCTCATGGTACACGAGTGAATTATGTTTCTACGTCAAACAAAACGAAAAGAAAAGAAAGAGAGGAAACATATATATATATATATATATATACATTTATATGTATATGTGTATACGTCGAGCTAAATCTTTTTCCTTTGAAGTCGACGTGATTTAAAAATTTTCCAGATGCTGAGAGAAACTTTCGTTGTTTTAGGATCCTTCGTTTAGGAAGGATTTCTCCCATCTTTTATATAATAAATATTATTCATTTGACATTGCATATAAGGTGATATATAAAAATATTTCATCTATGTTTCTGATAAGAAAGAAAAGAAAAAATAAGACGTCGTTGCACAAGATAGAAGAGAAAGAGAGAGACGAGTCTTTGGCTCTTTTTACAACGTACGGTGGTGTTGGCCGCTCGGGGTGTCCCCCGTACGACAATGAGGAATCAATAGTCGCAACGGAAACGCCCCGCAGGTACGTACCAACCTATGTAGATAATACATATACGAATACTAGGAGTATTAACGCCTTTCTTCTTCCCCGTCTAGCTCGTAGTAGTTCGTAGCGCCGTTTCGTTTGGCCGATTTAGCCGCAATTCGTCGAGCCAATGGGACAGCTTTGACAGATTCGTATCTGCCGGCACACCACGATAATTTGATTCTCGAGCAAGCGAGCTGACAGAGGGAGATAGATGACTAGATAGACAGATAGATAGATAGATAGACAAATAGATGGATTCACTCTGCCACCGAAAGCGCGGAAAAGGTTGATCCTCGAAATTCCAAAGAAACACATTCGAAAGAAGGGTCAAATTAAATAAACGATAGTACCGAGTCCTTTAATCTTACTTTCAAGATTTATACGTTCATTTGGACGACGTCGTTAGTTCTTCTTCGAGGATCGTTCTTCGAAAAAGAAAAGGACCCTCGATGCCAACGATTAAGATCGAAAACGTTCGAATGAATAACGACGATAGGATCCAAGTCGAGGAGAAAAAAAGGAGTCAATGTGAGAAGAAGCAATGAGATGCATTGGAGACTCGAAAAACTTTCTTTGCAAAAAGTCGAGCAGCGGGAGAGAGAAAGAGGGAGAGGGGGAGAACGCTTCTGTACGCTTTATAAAAAAAAAGATAACAATAAAAAAAAGCAGGAGGCTCCTGGATTTATCGAGGTGCAAAGCGAAATCTGTTTAGGCGTGAAAAAACGAGACTAGCAAGGTTATCAAAGAGAAACGCAATGGGAAAAGAGAAAAAAGAAAAGGATGAGGGAGAGGGAAAAAGGGAACGGGGCGGACGTGAAGATAATACACTCTGGAAAAAAATTGATCGGATCAGCGAGAACGTGGCACCCCCTCCCCCTTTCTACCCCTTTCTACCCCTTTCTACACCTCGCCCTCAGCCCGAACTCAACAATCCCATTCATTCGCCATCTTGTTGCAGAGAGACAAGGCACGCGAAAACACGTTCCCGTGGAAATTAGATTCGCCATATGCGTATCGAACGTGTTACGTTGAAAACTAAATTTTAGCGACGAGAATAGCGAGGACGACGAAAACGATAATGAAACTTTCTACAAAATATATGACACAAGCTTCGTATGCATCGAAAACATGTTGACCGATGTAATCGCTTAACTTTCAAAATAATCTCGTTAACTGTTATCTTAATCAATTTCACTATTCAATTTTCTATGACATCTTAACGAAGAAACTTTTTTCCTAACTGGCAGAGTAGAAAATAAAATGCGAATATGATATATGTACATATATTTACGTACGTATGTACGCAAAAGAGTGCTCGTTGATTTCTCTCGTCAACATATTCGTAATCTATGCAGATAGGAACGATGCGAATAAAAAGGACAAAAATATTGTCGAGAAGTAATATAGTTTGGATAAAAAATAAATTATTCTTAACGATTCTTGGCGTTTAGTTTTCGTCGGTACTATCTATAGCCATACAGCAAACAGATCTAGAATGAGTCCGTGCAAGGGCTGATGGTGGTGGTCTGAGCAGTTACGATAAAATAAATCCGAGGGCAAAGGATTAAACGTAGCACGTAATACATATATATTGCATAGACGATCGCGTACCCGCGCACGACCCGCGCAACCAACCGAGCGTATGTTCGAAATTCATGATCCGTTGGAAGAAAAAAGTGTAAAAAAATGTAAAAAGCGTTGACCATTTCGTTAGAGAACGTTCTTTTCTACAGTCCACATAGTTACAACGAGTATCCTCTATTATTCTTCTTTTCAAAGATATCTATACGCACGTATACCTATACCTATATATCTATATATTCGTTTTTAAAAAAGTATAAGAGGCGATATCAGCTAAATGGAACGACCAACAAAGAAAACGGGAAAGAAAGAGATAGAACTGACCTAGGATATTCTCCCTCGCAAGATACTTGCCCGGTGGACAAACAATGGTGGACGAACAAATTTACGAGCACGGATTTCTTTCGATACGTGATCGATATACCGAACCATCGATGCAGCCTAATATCTTAGCGTTCATTTGTGAAATAACCAAAAATATGAAAGAAGACAAAATGACATAATTTTATACGGTACTTACGTATTAACGCCACCGCGGCAACTAAAAATTAGCACACAACAAATAATAAGAAAACCAAAAGATAGCTTCGTGTGCAAATAAATAACAAGTTTTTGCGTGTAAACAATACAGCTACTATATATAAACAACAAGATTGCCTTTTATCGGCTTTTTAATAGAATTTTAGTTGCCGCGGTGGCGTTAATACGTAAGTACCTTCTATACTAATGTAAGTACGAATTAGAGTATGAACTAACGAGGCACGACTAACGAAACAGAAAGGTAAGGAGGAGGGTCAAATGCCGATCAAAGTTTTTACTAAAAGTACTAGTTTTAGTTGTTTCATCAATTATCTGAATTATACGATTTAACGGCAACATATACGTAGGATAATGCATTGTATATTCGTTCCATTATATTTACAATATAATGGAACATCGAATTCATTAAAATCACAATTAAAATGGGAATCCTCCGAATGAATCATTCCACGTTTCGTTAATGAAAATGTAGATCCATGAGGCATGTAAATAATTGCAAAGGAGAACGCGTAATTATGCGGAGGACGACTTTTGCGAATAGATAGGTATTGTTCAAAAAGCGATAAAGGGATAACGTCATTGCTCGATACCGATCCGCGGGACGTGCTACATAAATACCGAAGCTATATATCATTTCTTCATATATTTATTTATGTATCATCTATGGGTGCAACGCACACATATAGAATAGATGGGGAAATTGGTGGTTTAGGCAGGCGTTAGAATCGAGTCACCGCGAGAGAGAGAGAGAGAGAGAGAGAGAGAGAGAGAGAG
>NW_014569730.1:265996-312028 GCF_001313835.1 Polistes canadensis
GAGAGAGAGAGAGAGAGAGAGAGAGAGAGAGAGAGAGAGGGAGAGAGAGAGAGAGAGAGAAAGGGAAAATCGATTTATTCGGACGAAACGGTTTTCGACGTAGCCCTAATCTCATCGTCGGTCTATCATTGTTCTCCTCTTATCGGACGTATACGTCCATCATACGTAGCACGCGATTACAACGCGTAATCCAAATAATACATTATGCTGGTATACTTTAGCCATTGCGTACGTATGTACGTCGTAGGGTACATAGATACATAAACGCTATAGTTTAAGTACATAGTTATAGCTAAACCGAATGTACATCTATTTGTATATACATACGTATGTAGATAAGTGCGTGCGAGCTCATCCTCCCCCGAGCCGACACGACATTATACCTAACTCGTCTATGTGTGCACGTTTGCACGAGTCGGTAGCAAAGGTTAAGGACATTAAAACCGTCTGCGGTGTGTAAATCCTATGCTATACATAGTTGGTGTGCTGTGGCGCTTACACGAGCCACGGACGTGTCTCTTTCGATTCAAGGCTCTCGTTTCTTCAATGAAACACGAACCATCGCTCGTCTTCTCAAACTTTTACTAATGGAAACGACCCAACATTGGATTACGATTGAATCTTATCTCTTACGATTGAATATTCATTTCTTTTTGAAATAATACTTTCTCCTCCTCTAATCGTTATTATTTCTAAATAGGATAAGGTATAAGGATTAGGTGCTGTATTGTATATTATACACTGTTCTACTCGAATAGTTTCCTCGTTCTTTGGCGTCAAACGCGATATCGATCCGATTTCGCGCGCATTACTACCCATTACTCACAGGACAAGTCGTCGATGCAACAATAATAAATTATAACTCATATTCTCGTATCCATATTTCATATATATGGAATGTACGCGTCGATGATACGTCCATTTCATTGTTCTCTTCCGCCACCTAATCCTTTTCCTCCTTCGTGAATATCCCATGCGTTGATCTAACAAGGACCATTTGTCGGGACGACTTCGAGCCCTTGACCTTACGTTAGACACGAACACGCGTGCCAAGACTTTCTTACATTTTCTTTTTATCTCTTTCGAAAATGTCAAAATTCGAACATGAACTCGAATACGATCGAGATATAACAGAGTAAAAACGGAACGATAGGGCTACAAACGAGAAGAAAAATTACAAAAAGAAAATATGTGTGCGCGTATGATCGAGACTACGACACGCATCGTCGATTCGTTTGATTAAGTTTGTAACTCGTATGAAATTTTAGCCTCGCTCCAATCTACTCCACTCTTTCTCTCTCGTTATTGTCGCAACTGCATGCATCCACCAGCCTATCCAACGCTCTCGTTATGTCGCAGCGCTGAAAACGAGACTTAACGCTCACCGGGGGGATCGAACCCTTGGCAACGCACACCCTGAAGGGTTTCCAACCCCTTTTCATAGAAACAGGAGGAGGAGGAGGAGGAGATAGCGAACCCCCTTCGGTACGAGCGGAGTATGTACTCCCAGCAAACTTCACCTGAATCATCCAATTCAGTGGAACCCTTGAAGAAGAGATTAACGCGCCAGGTCGGCTCACCGACACAAAGAAAAAGGATACCGTCTCTCTCTCTCTCTCTCTCTCTCTCTCTCTCTCTCTCTCTCTCTCTCTCTTTCTCTCTTTCTTTCGATCATCGCAGCCAAAAGAAAACCGTCCGATCGAACAATTGGTGCAACAAAAAATAATTAAAAATACGTCATTTAATCAGCATTTAATTGTTTACGAAAACAGAGTCTTGGAACGAATGTCGGTCGTTAAGAATGGGTGCAACAACGATTCACCCATATTTTAAAGCTCGTCGAGTAGAAGAAAATTGGTTGTCTATAATAAGCAAACTAGCCGAGACTAGAAATAAGATCGTTGATTTGTAATAAGAGAAGAAAAAAATAATAAGAAGAAGAATATATCAATGAGAAGAGTAGATTTGAAGTGGATTAAGACGAGGAAGAGAAAAACTTACATTAGAGTCATAGTGCATAGAGAATCGATTCCTCTTGCGCTCGTGACCATGGTGACCATCTTTGAGCGTCGATGAAAGCCGATGAAGATTGAACGTCTTTTTTCTCGTCCTCATCCTTGACGCAGTCGGTCGCGTCGTTTCGCGCCTTTTCAAAGGACTTAACGACACTCGTGAAAACCCTGATACAAGCCGCTTTGATCGTATCGATAATAAAGAGCCAGTGTACCCTCGCGATAAAAGGCCGAAAGCGGACATAGATTTGTCTTCAATTCTGCACTACGCACTGCAAGACGAGTAATCATAGGAAAAACATAAGGAGAGAAAAATATTTTCCAACGAAATGAAATCTTTACAATTAGACTTTTTCTCCTTATTTATTTATTTGCAAGAGCACGGTAGGTGTCACCGCAACGTACCTACGCAACGCCACTTTTCAGATAACTTTCTTGACTTTCTTGAGGAGCTCTCGTTTTCAAGCGTAACGTATGTATGTTCTTGCTCGTATTCTCCGTCAAAAGCGACACACCGATGGAAACACCGATGAAAACGCCGCCAACGCGGATAGAAACGAGTTGAACGAACAACCGAGGGAGAGAGAAGGAAAATCACGAACGTCCTTCTCCATCCAAGATTCGCATTAACGCTGCAACGAATGTAGGTCTGTCCTTTGTGCCAACCGAATACGTATAACTTGCGAAACGAATACACGCGAGGAATGGCATAATTAACCGTGTCGTTACAACGTTACGTTTCCGACTACATTTTACACGCGATGTATTCACTTGCACTCGTCTATGTATTGTTGTATGTCAAGACACACGAACGACCTTCTCTATTTAAACATTTCAATCTTCTCTCGGAATTCCGCCAGGAGCACTGTTCCATTTGCTTCCACGAGAGAGAGCGAGAGAGGAGGGGGGGGGGGAGGTGCGAGAGAGATTCTCCTTGTTTTTCATAATTAACGATTTTTACCAAAAGAAAAAATAATGATATATTACATCATTAGCGTTTTTGCAAGATTGCGTAGAGACACGGGAGCGAAGCGAATAGGAGAGCACGCGCACACGTGTCACTCGCAAGCTGCATCGCACCTATGCAATGGCACGTGCTGCGTGCAGCGCAACCTTCGGCAACCGAACTACGTCGACCGAATGAAGAACGAAAGTGCAAGATTCGCTATTAGCTTATCGTCTTTGTCCTAACCTATTATCCCATACCACCCTATACTAGGTGGAATAAGTTGATTGAAAAATAAATTAGCGCGTATTTGACTTTAGCCGCTTCCATGATTCGACCATCGACGACGAGTACCTCTAATCGATATCTTCGAACACGGAAAAATCTCGACTGCGAGTCAAATAAAAAGACTCGAAATTTCATTTCGAGTTAAATCCCTTTTCAAAGAGATGAATTTGCTTCGGTTCTATGAATAGCCGATAAGATCGTATCTCTTGTACGTAATAAATAATTTTGATCCTTTCTCTCTCACTTTTATCCATTCGTCTATATCTACACAGCTATCTATTCGCCTATCTATTCGCCTATCTATCCATCGATCTCGCTTCGCTCTCCCTTTTCATCGCGTTCAACGAACACTCGCGACTTTTATCCTCTCTCTGCATATCTACTACATGCGAGTACGTTTCTCGACCACGAACCACGAGACGAGAGAAAATATTTCGGTGAACATTTCTTACTCCCCTCGATTATGACGTAATTAACGGTTTCACTAAGCACGAGTTTATAAGAAACAAATGTAAAGAGAGAGAGAGAGAGAGAGAGAGAGAGAAAGAGAGAGAGAGAGAGAGAGAGAAGAAAACTATGGAATTTTCCCAGAACTCCAACCTTACGTCAGATTATAAACTCGTTGATGGGTTAAGGGGTTACATGGGTTTACACCGGGAAAAAATAGCATATTTTCAACAATTTTTTTTTCTATATAAAAAATGGAATTCTTATTCAAACTTTTTATAGCATTTAAGATACATATTTAAAGAACATTTTCTAAAATTTTGGTTCAAAAATATTTTAAACTCAGCTATTGCGACGTCATTTCCGGTGACCCCACCGAAAAAAAGGATTTTCGCATTGACAGCAGAACGGTGGGGGTTTTTCTGTTGAAAAAATAGGGTCTTTTAGTGAATACTTAAAACTAGAAACTGGACGAAGGGAAAAGAAAAAATTGAAATTTGGATTTTTGGCAACGTTTTTAGCAAGAACATTCAAATTTCGCTACAATTTGCACCACATTTTGGTTTCTTAAAATTCGATTTTATGAAAAAAAACGAAAATCCTTCGTACAAGTCCTTGTCAATAGTATCACGAAGACGTGTAGCAAATTTCATCAAAATCGGTTAAATAGTTTTCGAGAAATCTTGACAACCGACTTTAGAAAAAGCGTTTTGAGAAAAACGCGTTTAAAGATTTGAGTGCTGGTATAAGAGCCATTAAAGAGTGGAACTTCCCAAGGCTCTATCTTTAAAACTACTACTCCTATCGACTTCAAAATTGAATACAATATTCTAGATGAGTTGTAGAATTCAAAAAGATAAAAAAAAAATTCTTTTTTAAAGTCCCAAACCCATGTAACCCTTTAAGGGCACATAGCGTTTAAGAATTTTTTACGACACGCATCTTACAGTTTCTCGCTACATTGTACTTGAAAATTTATAGGGTAGAAAAAGAAGACCTCTCCCTCTCTCTCTATTTCGCTGTCTCCCTCGTTTAAACGACATTAAGTTTTCGCGGTTGAGATTAACGCGACGTACGCGATCCTTCTAAATCGCCGTGTCGGCGAATAAGCAACATTATCGTTTTAAACCTTCTAGCAAGACCGAATTTATCTTCATGCGCCATTTGCCAGCTTTGAAAAAATCTTGCCGCTACATTGGCCGTCCGAGAGAGAGGGAGAGTAGAGGACGATAAAAGATTAAGGGAGAAAGGTCTGATTTATAATTCCAATGATGAAAATTGTTCCCACCACCCCCACCGTCAATGACATAATATAACTAGAAAATTTGAAAGAACCGAGTTGGATCTATTGGAAAATCCCGATAGTCACAGAATAATTGTCTCTCTCTCTCTCTCTCTCTCTCTCTCTCTCTCTCTCTCTCTCTCTCTCTTTCTTTTTGAAGACAATTAATCGAAAGTCCGAGGATTTGGTGGCTTGGCGCGATAGATTATTTAACGACACGAAAGAGCGTTCGGCTTTCATTCCATTCCGGTAGATATAAACGTCCTGTGAACCGGGACGGGAACGGAGCGACGCTTTTCCCGAAGTAGCAATAATTTTCTCGAGTCGCGGTACTCGACATTATCGGAAACGTCCCATCGCTCATCACCAGGAGCTGCTACGACGACGAGGTGCTTCGGGAAGGCCGTCCTAGGGTTCATTCCCAAGATCATAAATCAGTAGGCGCGTTGAGACGATAAATCACGACGTTTCGTGCCGGTGCTCACGGTCCGATTCTCTCCTTTCCATCCTGGACTTGGTACTTTTCTTTCACAGATCAGTCGTCCGTAGGAGCGCGTAACTTTGATTCGCACCGACGACGAACCAAAGGCGCGACTCGTCTACAAAGTCCTTCGGAGATCGCTTAATTATTCGCTAAAGGAAAACAGAGAAAGCACATTCCAAAATAATGCGTGCAATTTACGAGCACGTAATTTGCCCGTACACAAATTTGCCCATCGAAGAGGGACGCTACGAATTCCAACTAGGTACGGATAATGGAGAGAGCGTCAAACGAGAAAAAAGAACGAGAGAGTAAGTACCTTGAAAGCGAGAAAGAGAAAAGTCAGCAAGTCGGTGTCAAAGGGGGAACGAGAGAGAGAGAGAGAGAGAGAGAGAAAAGATCGATAGGTAGGGACAGTGGATAGCGAGTAAGAGAAGTGAAGTTAAGTTTCTTCTTCTTCTTCTTCTTCTTCTTTCGTCTTTCAGATGGTAAAGTTTAGAAAGCCCGAGGCGACATGAAAGACATGGTAGGAGAAGAGAATTCTTGTAGAAGGGGAATAGCTCCAAGTTGGAAGAAAGACGCGGCCAGAGGCCCCGGGAGACGAACCGAGAGACGAACCGAGAGACGAACCGAGAGACGAACCGAGAGACGACGGATAGATAGAAGTAGAGGAGGAACAAGAGACAGAGAGAAAGAAAGATAGGGAAACAATGTGCTCAGAGAAAACGAACTACGCCAAGTAGAAAACTCTGACGAAAAGGAAAACGGAGAAGAAGAGAGTAAGAGCCGATCAGAAGGAGGGAAGGCAGAGAAAGGACGAAAGGTTCGTACAGGAATGAAAAGGATTGAGCGTCCGTGTACGAATGCCAACGTATTTCTCGATAAGGAAAGACAGAGGGAAAGAGAAAGAGGGAGAGCTACTCCAAGTTGGAGATATCCCACGAATTCGTTCGTAGAGTCACAATGGAAAGCGCAATACAGATTCCAGTCGGAGAGTTCGCTTCGTTCGAGCGACTCTCGACAAACGTACCAACGGATTCGAATTTCAATCCGAGAGAAGGAGACTCTACGAACAAAACGTCAAATACGCCGTGATTTTATTTGCAAATCTACCGGAAGCTCCGTCCGGTTGCACTTAAATTTTCTCTTAACGACGTTTTTGAGTTTAAACCAAGCCTTAGGAAGAAGATTCCGTTTGTTATAAATAAATGTCGTTATTTTTGCAAGACGATGATCCTCAGAGATATTAGGAGCAGTTCGATTACTCTCTTGTACATAAATAATAGGTGGTAATTACGATGATACCGACGCGTCACAATTTTCCTTTCACCGAACGCTAAAGGTTCTCTCTCTTGACTCTTGCTTCCTCGTTCCTCGCTCTGCTCGATCTTTTCTGAAGTAGACAAACGATTGTCGAGGAAAATTCAAAGAAGGATACGAAAAAAAGGAAAATGCGTGTTGGTCGAACGCGAGAAAATCCATTCGAATCTTCGGCACGTTCTCGAATCGGCCGAATCCATTTCGAAACGTCACGTTCCACGGTCCAACGCGATACATCCGAATTGCATCCTCCATGTTGCATGGCATATTCCGTGTTCGTTCTTAACATAATTCTTTCGAGAGCCACGAGAATGTATACCTAGTCGAAGGAATCCAAAGCGTTAGAAAGAAATGATGCCTAATGTAATTATGCCTTACGTTTCGCAGGTCCACCGATTTGTAAGCAGTAAGCTCGATGTATTTGGCAACTATCCGTTCGGTTAAATCAAAGCGTATTCCAACCACGCTTATCTCTCTCGTATATCGTTTCGAAGCGTTTCGATGCCATACCGGTGACTCCAGCTATGTTTTTTCCTCTGTCTTCCTCCTCCTCTTCATCGTCTCACTCATTCTAGTGCTTTTTATTTTCATTTCCTTCCTCTTTTAGCTTCGGATCGAAAATTCATGTTACGGAGGCCCAAGAAGTAATTCGAGCATTCGAATTCCAGACGCGCAAACGTGTGTATATATATATATATATATATATATATATATATATATATATACGTATGGAGAAGAAAGGAAAAAAGGGAGAAAAAAAGGGAGGAAGAAATACCTTGGCAAGAGTTCGAGTATGAAAGAGAACAGGGATATATTTCGACAAGGCATACCGAGAGACGAAGGGAAACGTACGGAGAAGGTGGAAGTTGGAAGAAGGAAGAAGGAGGAAGACGGACGAGGGGCCGAACGAGGGGCCGAGCGAGGGACCGAACGAAACTGACAGCAGCCTCTGTCCGGACTCTCAAGAGAAAGAAGACCGATAGAAAGGAACAGGTTGAAGTTGGGTCACGAGATACTTCAAGACCTATCCTCCCCTCCCTCTCTCCTCTTTTTTGTCTCACATCCCCGTTTTATTGAGATTCTTCAATAGGTAGGCGTCAGTTGTCCTCGATTGAAATAATCTCTCAAAAGTGTATAAACCCCAACTCGAAGAATCGATTAATAATATTATTAAAAAGGACGCGTGAGAGATTCATTCCTGCGAGTTTGTAAATTTCCAAAATAAACGATAAAGAAAGAAGGAAAGGAGCACGAGAGATGGAATACATTGACCCGAGAGTCCGTGCCGTGAGAAAGCGAGAGCGAGAGAATGGAAGGAAAAGAAAGAGAAGCGCGCAGTCGCTAGCCTTCTCATTATCAGCGAGGTCGGACAAGACGTTTTGCAGTAATCCAGAGGAGAGTTCGAGTCGTGACAACGGTGAAATATGTAGCCAAGGTGGTGCAACGAAGCGCGAAAGAGAGCGACGAGAGAGAAAGGATGGATTCGAAAGGACTGCCGCCGCCGAGAAGAGGATCGCAGAGCTTGTTGAGAGCCCTCCCGCCCTCCTTGGTATAAACCGAGGACGCGAGAGGCCCCGTGGGACTGCCGAGCCACCCGGCTCCCCCACCACTCCCTTTCACGGATCCGAAAGCAAGAATCTAGGACTCTTTCTCGTCCTCGTGCACGCGCACACTTCAAACGTGTGTAGGTACATGTATGTATAGCTGTACACCTCGTCCGAGTCGTGGCCAAACCCAATTCTTTCCTCTTCAAAAGTCGTTGCATCACACGATCCTTCTTCTACAGGCCGGCCCGACCTGAGAGCCGCGGTGCATCGCGATGCAATTCTACCCGTTTCTACACGCTATATTATTAATCTTATTGAGGAGATTTGACGACGTCGAATGACGATGAGATCGTCAAGTTGTAATATGATGTAAAAGTAAAGTTAGAAAATTGGAACATGGAAGGATTCGATAAAGATCAAACGATTTGAAAACACGTGTTTGGAAAAGAAGCAGACTCCGCGAGTAGGAAAAGGAAACGAAACAAGAGAAGAGTCCAACGTCCAGCAGGAGTAACCCTCCGAACAAATACATCGTGTAATCCGACGAACACTCCCTGTTATTTCAGGTACCTTCTCTCCTCTACCCCTTTCCCTTCGACCCCAAACGAGCATGTTCGCATTTTCCCTCGTCGATCGGATTATCGTAAGCACTATTTCAAAAGGGTTTTCCCGTGAAGAAAAGGAGAAAGAGAAAAGGCAAAGCAGCGATTGAAGAGTTTTTATTGCTCGTTGGGTGTTCTCGACGAGGTAACCTCGCATGCTTTTCGCCTTCTCCTAATTTCCACTCGAGCGTGATGATCCCGTTCGACTCTATTTCCAGCGCATCAAACAGCCGCTGTCCATTCTTTTCCTTGTATTTTCCAAGCGAAATTGGCCACAGTAGCTCCGACGGAAGCCCGAACTATAGACTTTTTGAAGCTAACCGCATCGTCAGTACGGCTTTTAATGGTCGGAGCCACGAAACCTGGCTCCGAAACTAGGTATATCTCCCTGCCGACCGACCGAACAAAATTCTTTCATCGTCGATTAACTTCCAAACCGGACGTTACCGCGTGACCGCTAACGAAGCCGCGCAATTATGAATTCCCTATGAACGGGATATGTCTCTTATTACATCTTTTTTTCTTATTTCATACCAAGAAACCGTCAGCTCCGTCGACGCTCATTTTTTCCTCGAGACTGGATCCAAATTCTTTCCAGAGACAGAATTTCAGGAGACCATCGGTTCTTTTTACCTTCATTTTTAATTGAATCAAAGTAAGCAAAAGGGCTCTTACTAAACTTATCTATAAATGGAATCGAGCTCTAAATTCGATGTATTTCTCTCTCTCTCGAGAGAGAGAGAGGGGAAAAATATATTTAAACGAAAAAATTGAACGAGTTCACTCGATCCTTAACGATGTAACGAATATTTACGGTCGTTCTACGTAGAAACAACTTAATCTCGTAGATGCTCGCGTTTCCGTAATATCTTTCTCTTCCTCTTTAACTCTTGTGCCAGTAAATACGAACTCGAATCTAATTCTACGCACAAGGAAAACTCGCCGTCAAATGCGGCTAGTTTCGCCGCTTTCAACTTTGCTACTCATCAACGTCAACTAATTTATATCGTCGATATGGTTGGAACTCTCTCTGATGTTTTCACAGAATTTGTCGACGAATATGTAGCCTAGTATTACGTCGTGGTTTAGGTGTAAGCCACCTACCTGTGTTATAGATTTTTTGTCCTTTTGTAATCATCGATACCAAGCTGATCGTTAGAGATACAATATTTTCAATCCATATTCGGTAACAAAGTTACTAATTAAACAAACTTTTATCTCCAATGAAAATAATATTTATTAATCGTAATCATTTTCCAAACGTTAGAGCACGTTCATGTATGAAGATGAAAACAGGGTGTTACGCAATAACGCCAATATTATCTCGTGTAAAATCTATCTTTCTCTTATTCCCGAAGAAGACTAACCTTTTGAGGCTCGACTACGATCACGGTAAACAAACGGAACGTAATCCGAAGCGTTTTTCGGCACGAGCATCCTGTACAAAGTTCGCCCTTTTCTTTACTCTTGTGAATAAAACCCTGACACGAGAGAAACCATGCTGGACGATCGAGAACAAAGACGCACGTTTCTTTCGAGGAAGACCGTTTATTTATTTCTTTATCTTGAACTCTCGAGCGGATATACCGACACTGAATGGTAACGCTATGGTGTATACAAGTTTTCTTCGATTTCAAATCTAACGCGTTAAAATTTCTTGTTTTTCCTACAATATTTCTTACTGAGATCCGTTAATCTGTTAAAAGTATAATTAAAGAAGATGACAATATAATTGTCATTGTAAATGATTTTAGGAAATTGAAATCCTCTGCAATTGTTTATGCAATAGGGAACAGGATGAATTCCACAAGTGTTACTGCCGAAAACTCGGACGAAACGCTTGACCTAGCGAATGAATTATCTTATAGGATGGCACGAAACAACTTGTTCGTACTTTTATTACGGTTACATTAAAATACCAGTCATATAAGTTAACGGTTACATTTATGTCCTTTAATCAAATCTTCTCGACTAAACTCTTCCCGATTAAACTTTCTTATTGCGTCTCGAAAGTTCTTATATTCGAGAGTTATTATTCGAAAATGAAGGATAAATCGAGCTAGACTTGTTTAATCTTATAACAAGTACGTTGAAACAAAAAAAAAGAAGAAAAAAATAAAAAAAAAGTCGATTAAGAAAGATGGAACGTTTTCTTTGAAAACCCTCATCGCCTCAATTCTTCGACGTTTTCTACAAGACGAAGAAGAAGGAAAATAAAATCGTAAAGAATTCGACTTACCCACAAAAGAACGGCGTGGTAGTTCTCACGAAGAGCGGAAGATGAGGAACACTTGGAAGGAACTCGATAGAGCTGCAGGCTCCGCTTGCTTTCGCGTCAAACGCGAAAGCGAAGGAGAGAGATTCGGTGCGGTTTGGGGGGGCAAATTCAGTCTCGTACGCCCCCCCAATCTTAAGTTTCGATCCACCGGAAGCTCTATGCAACCCCTTCACTTCGACGCCGCCGACGACGACGACGAAAAGAACACACACACACACGTACACGCACCCACTCGACTGTACACTCTTTTTTTATAATCAAACTGCTCCTCTCTTTCCTTCTTTCCGTTCTTATTTACCTTTTAATCTTTATTATCCTTGTTCAAGCACAAGAATTTTATCGAAATCGATGAAAAACAATTAATTGATTAATATACAAAATTGGTCAAAATGATTATTTTCAAAAATCCTTCGTCGACTTTGGCTGGCATCGCGTTAAAATAAGCTCTCTTCTCTCGCAGTACCAAAGGCTTTTTCTTTTGCTTTTATTTTTCTTTCTCCTCTATTCTTCCTCGTCTTCTTCTTCTTCTTCTTCTTCTTCTACTTCTTTTTCTTCTTCTTTAGCAAGGACACACGCGACACGACATCTATCTATCTGATTTATATACCTATCCTATCCTTCCTATCTACCTATCTACCTATCTACCTATCTACCCATCTACTTATCTATCTATCTGTCTATCTATCTATACATCCATCTATCTATCTATCTATCTAACTAACCTATCTAACTATCTATCTAAGTATATCTCGTTCCGAGTCGCGCGAGCAGACCTTTTAAACGCGCAGAAGCATCGCGAGTCTTCGATTCCTCCTCGTTTCTTCTTTTCTCTTCTTTGAGAAAAAAGTCGAGAAAAGAAAAGGAAGAGTTTCCTTCTATTTCTCTTTGCCGGATTATCCTTGAACCAAGATTCTGCTTTCGTACCTGCAAATCAATTCGATTAGACTATTATTTATTCTTGATCATCATTGAAACGCAGAATGGATTATTATCATAGTTCTCGAGTGATTGTAACTCTTTACTATTCGTAACTATTTTTATTCGTTTGTCGAGTTAAAAGTGTGTGTGTGTGCGTGCGTGCGTGCGTGCGTGTGTGTGTGTGTGTGTGTGTGTGTGTGTGTGTGTGTGTGTGTGTGTGTGTGTGTGTGTGTGTGTGACTAATTATTATAGACAAAAGTAATTTATTTTTTTAGACCTGTATAGAATTTGATAAAAAAGTGAACTTAAAAACTTTCTAACAAAATGATAGGAATTTGTTTCTTACGCTG
Organism: Polistes canadensis; assembly: GCF_001313835.1. NCBI lineage: Eukaryota > Metazoa > Arthropoda > Insecta > Hymenoptera > Vespidae > Polistes > Polistes canadensis. Next base: position 278,468 of record NW_014569730.1, read on the forward strand.
TATTAATTTACTACTTTATAAATCAAATAATATATTGCTCATTATTTCTCCGTTTCAATTCAAAGATTTCAAGTTACGCGTATCACTTTAGGGATTGATTTCATCCCTTTGAGAGCGATCCGCAAGACCAAATGAAATATTATATATCATTATTCACATTTTCTGTGCTACGATATAATCTCACAAAGCTCCATTGAAATTAATGATTTTGGACTTGCCTGTAACCAGAACGAACCGAATAATCGAGTCGACTAATTAATATTATCGATTCTACGTCGTTAATCCGTAGGATTTTCGTCGAAAAAAGACACTTTAGCCAATTGTACAGAAATCTTGTAAAGTTGTACAAAAACTCGACACTATTTCTAATTTAGAATAATTCCTCTGTATTTCATTCGCATTATTTACACGTACGAAATGCGAAACATCTCGTAATTCGTCAGTAATGTATCAATAAAATATCAAGAAAAATGAAGATAATGACGAATGGTTTCCGTCTTTGTCTCGTCTTTGCAACCTTGTCCTTTAGCACACCTCGTCGATTCTAACAGCGATAGGAACGTCGATAGGAACGTCGACACACACAGATCTTTTCTCTTTTATCTTGGAAGATCCCTTTCTCCTTGGCAAGTCGCTCCTTACTCTAGCGGTCACCCACGCTTCATACGAGATTTCTCGGCGTGTTCAAGTTATTTCGATCTATCTCTCTTGTATTCTTTTTACTTTTCCCATCTTATTGTACAATAAATACACGCGATTGCGACGTATTTCCAAATTTATTCAAATATTGATTAGAATTCCAGAGCTCGTTAGATTTGATGTCTTCGCGTAAGAAAAGAACTTTAACAATCACGTTGACGAGAGTGAAACGTTTCATCGATAATTTTCAATTAATGAAAAAACGATAATCCACGCGAATCTCAGTTGGAGAGAAAAGAAAAACGTACAGCGATCGCGAAATGAAACGAACGCGTAGTTCGATTATCTCATCTACCTATCTACCGATCTATGAAAAAATATAACGATCATGTTTCGTCTTGAAAAAGTTTACCGCGAAACGTTTACCGAGATCGTTCCTCTATTTTAGGGGAACAAGAAAAAAACAAGGAAAAACATGGAATAGACTAGAAAGAAGGCATCGATGCGTGCACAATCGTTACTAATTGTTTAGACGTCATAGAAATATTATGCAAATTAGTATATCGGATCCATTCCACGGAGATTGAGCGATTCGAATTCGGCGCCTTTTCTACCCTTAAAGCTTCTCCGTAAAAGATAAGAGGGGGCGCGAAGAGCGAGGGTGCAGAAAGGGTCGCGCGACATCGAGGTTAGGGGCGGCGAACCCTTGCTCTCTCTCTCTCTCCCTCTCTCTCTCTCTCGTACATTGTCATTCGCTCGCAGTTTTTTGGTTTCACGCTTACCGGCCGGGTTAGTTCCTATTCTTCGGTCCTTGTTCCGTCGTATTGTTCGTGAACGGGTCCGGCGGTGACTAGGTCCGGTAGCAGGGCGCTTCGATTTGCCGGGGGAGCCGCACGCCTCGCTGCTAAAATGGCGATCGAAGTGACAGCTTTGGCCCCGTCGCCCCCTCCTATCGCCGACTCCTATCGCCGACTCCGAGAGCACCTTGGCCACCCCTCTAGCTTTCTTCGAAGCGTGCTTACGCACGCCGGTTCTCTTTCTTTCACTCCGACTCCGTATACATATTTTTCTCCCTTTATCCCTCTGTCAGTACAATCACACTTTCTCCGTTCATCAAACGCGTATCTACTAATAATTTTCACATCCTCCTAAATTCACTTTCCCTCTCTTTTGTCCTCGACAAAGACCTTCACCCTCCTTTTCCTCTCCTTCTCCTCTCCTTCTCCTCTCCCTCTCTGAGAAGAAGAATATATGAAATGTCGCGATTTCGCGAAAACTCGCGACGAAGAAAAGGACCCCCGCGTAAGAAGGTGTGTCGCGAGAGGACGGACGAGCCAAAAGTCTTGGAAACAGCGACGACGTCTCGTCGTTTCCTCCGTGGGATGGCGGCTCCGATCTCTCTCTTCTTCTCTCCCCCCCTCTCACTCTCTCTCTCTCTCTCTCTCTCTGTCCCGGACGACGCCTACACCAGCACCTCGCGCGTACCACACCACCACCACCACCACCACCACCGCCACCACCGCCACCACCACACCGCCACACCACCTACGGTAAAAGAGACAGAGCACCGTGCTTGCCCGGACTCACGGGACTCGACTGGGCTACGCCAGGCAGGGATACCCTCATTCCCGTTCCTGTTCCCGTACCCGTTCCCGTTTCCGTTCCCGTTCCCGTTCCCGTTCCCGTTCCCGTTCCCGTCCCCGTCCCGTTCCCGTTCCCGTTTTCGTTCCTGTTCCCGTCTCTTGTACTCTCTCCCCCTGTGGCGCACACGCAGCAACAAAGCGCCACCGGCTACCCTCGCGCCGAACAAATCTACTAACCGTCTCGACACTTTTCGCCCAACCCCGGCACACAATATTACTGTCTTCTTTAATGACGTTGTTCCTTGCCCTTCCAACCTCCCACGCCCGCTATCCAACCAATTACGTACGCTCCCGCTCAGGCACGTAACCGATGCTGCTAACTCTATTCCCTAATTGGTGTGTTACGATTTTTTAATAAATACCTAATGTTTTTCTATAGTTTACTATAAAAAAGACTCGATAAAATGCTTGTGGAAGGAAAAGCTTGAAAAAAGGACTGTTTCAATTGTTTTCAATGTAAACAAAATGTCGAGATTAATCTTACAATTAGAAGATTCGAGGAATATTTTTCGAATTTCAATGCTATTCGTAGATGCTTTGATTAAAATCGGTCACCCTTAATATCAAAGAACGGAACAGACACGATCTTCTTGATGACTACGATGAAGCACGCGTTACTAGCAGGTGTAAGCGACCGAAAAACTTTAATGATCCGCCTTTCATATGGTGTACCACTCGTCGCGCTTTTCGAGCTTGCCTGAATCGATTGGAGAGAGCATCGTTTATTTATTCGTATCGTCGGAAATAAATTCATGTGGAATGCAGACTTTTTTTTACCGATTTTTCGCGGTAAAAGAACTGACAAGGAGAAACCGCGACTTGTAATTTTTAAGCGTTTGTGAAACGTTTTTGAAAATGTCGCGGGTTCTCCTTGTGGGATTTGGAACGAGTCGAATTTCTCTTTGAGATCGTTTCGAATGAATTTAAAGAAAGAAAAAGAAAAGAGGAGACAAAATCTCAATAGCGGTCAGGAATTTTCATTTAATTCGTGTGTAAAGTACACTAAATATTTCAATAAATAAACGAGAAAGAGAATAAATCGAATCGCTGGAGATACGATAAAAGAAAAATGTTAACGGTGGAGACGAAAAGAGCAAAGATTGAAAAGAAAAAGGAGGGAATGACGCGGGGGTCCCTTGGGGCCCCCCTCGGAGTCACAAGAGTCCTTGAGCGGGTGTACGCACGCGTTCGAGAAGTCGCAATTAACCTGCGGACCTCGATCGTTAGAATTTCTTGGCGGTGTCGAGAGGTGAATCTTCTTCTTCTTCTTCTTCTTCTTCTGAGAATAGCCGGCCTTATATAAAAGCATGTACTTTACAAAGGTCGTATCAAAAAGATGAACGTGTTAGGACGAAAATCGTGTCTCTGCGACGTCCCACCTAAACGTTGAATGCAAATTAAGTTTGTGTTTAGAGATTTGCTTTTCTCTTGACGTCGATGACACAAAATGACTTCTACTTTGATATTAGTCACGCACCTTATATAAGATAATACGCAATTTTAAGCAATTGAGTGCATCGACAAGCCAATTACAAGCGAAGAGATGCATTCCTAACGATCCCTTGATAGGTCTTCTTCTTATCTGTCAATCTGCCTATCTAACTCACCATCGGCCAATTAGCTCGATAACGTGGCGGAATAACTAATTGTATATAATGTATCTAATTGTAGGTACTTTTTATTTTAGGCCAAATCGACCTTACTGAAATAAGTATAATCGTTCAAATAGACGAGGCAAAAGATTTTTCTCCTCTGTCGTGAAATAAGAGAAGAGCAAGTTTTGCGATCTTTCTTTTCGATAAGAAGAAAAGGCGATGCGGTTGCAAGGCAGGCTCTCGGTACTCATACATTGTAATACTAGCCATTACATGGATCCGATCTATACGACGAGATCCAATAACAATGAAATTCTACAAGATAAAGAATAAAGGAGGGAACATTTGGAAGAAATTTCCAAAGTTACTCGTACGTTCGCAAAAGTTTCATTTTTCATTTAACCTTTTGTAAAAGCTAGCGATAAAAATCAAGCCGAGTTAGCCACTGGACGCTAATTTTCGTTATTTGCTCGTATAGTCTGTTTAATTTCATTCTGGGACCGCCGACACGCTAGGGATCAAAGTTCTACCGTGCAAGAGAAAGAGATAGAGAAAAAGAGAGACAGAGTTGGAGAGGAAAATATATCAGAGGCCCATGTTCCGCGGCGCGTAATTGAGTCTGTAACAGCGTCCAAATCAGCGCGACGACCAATCATTATATTACCCCGAGTCTCGTTCTCTTCTCTCGTCGTTCGAATGTCTCTCTCTCTTTTTCTCGTCGATTGACGTTCGTTAGTCAGAGCTGCCCTGCAATAGTACCGGTTAAGCTTCAGCTTTGTAGTTAAAGCACGAAACTAACGTTTACTACACCTAACAAACGCGCCTTCCATCTCGCCTTCATCTCTATTAACGAGAATAACTATTCGAGTTGTCTTTGCTCGCATTACCTAAGCCATCCAATCGCGAAACATTTTTACCGTGTTTTTCATAATCAAGTATTACATTGTCAACGGACATTAGTTGTTTCTAAATCTATAATGCTTTACATTATTTTACTCGAACGTTATTTCATCAAAAACATGAAATTTTTATATTACCTAATATTTTTCTTCTTCTTTGTCCTTTATATTGCTGTCAAAGTAGAAAGATATTCATTATCTGTGGACTAATAATACGTCTTCCTTATAATAATCATGATTCTTCCCCGAAATACGGGCGATGCGATAGGTAGTTAGATAGATCGATTACACTTCCTTCGAAACTACGTACTAAACAAGCTTCGTAGGAAGTACGCTAGCAATTAGTTCGATAGTACTTGTGTATTATCTTACAATATCGTTTAATGAACTTTACGACGTAAGTAATATTAACTACCGGAGTCTCCTGAGAGAGAAAGAGAGAGAGGGAAAATTGTTTCTCATACTTACGGTGATTTCAAGTGATCTGGAAAGGAGGAATTTTGTATCGAAAGCAAATTTCTATTAAACGCTTACAACTATGTGTGACCGATATAGATCGTAATTTTATCAGTAAAAAATTAAAAAAAAATAATATTTGTGCGATTACATTCCCCTCTCGATTGGCTTCGCTCTAGATTATATCACGTGGGCGTTACTAATATCAAGTTCAAGTACAAGTTCCGTCTTCTCTTCAAGCAAGTATCTACTTACACACATCTATACATATACATATACATATACATTCCGATTCGATCGATTTTCTACCGGTAGAAGTTTCAAATCCGAACGGTTAGCACGACGGTGCTAAAGATCCTTCATTGTGATATCTATCCCTTTGGATAGACTTCGAGAGAGAAAAACCTATATATTTACGTATAGTATAGTACGTCGAAAATAGGATTGTTCAAGGCCGGATCGTTAGCGAGTCCATAAGATCAAAGATAAAACGTATAGTAGATAAGTATTATATTTAGGTTCGTAAATAGGTAGATATTGTTCGACAACTCACATATATATGTCCGAATATCCGTCGATCCTAACATTTCTTCCTTCCTTCCTTCCTTCCTTCGACGAAATTTATTATACGTGCGTCACATCATAATCGCTTGTTTTCCGGTCAACTGATTCTTTTCATCTATAGATTTGTGGACGTGGAAACACATGCCACCTACTATGTGGGTCATGCGAACACGTATACGCTTTCTTGAAAAGACAATGAAGAGAAGGAAAGAAAAGAAACAACGATCCATCCGATAGATTGTCGAGACAACGATGATAACACCTAGTCGTTAGGTTGTTACATAAGTAAACAGTATGAAAGCGTTGAAAATGAATCGTTCGACCAAGGCCAGAGAATATAGAGAGAATAATGAGAAAATATGTGTGATGGTTGGCGGTCGTAGCGTACACGATAATTAGGTTTCACTCGCTTTGCTTTAATAATCCAAGCAACATGCAAAGTGCATCGTCGCATCGTCGTAGTCCTTGCACGGTTGGAAATACGTAGGAGGTCAAATTTGGCTGCTGTGTATACCTCGACATTAACGTTGTCGTTCGCCACTCCCTCCAGGCTCCGAAAGTCGTCGTCGTCTATCCTTGCTTCCGAAATTTTGCAAGGACACTCGAAATTATTGATGCCTACGTAATCGAAACGAAGCTCTGAATTAGCGGCGCTCCAAAACAAGACACGGACTGCGAAAAGAGAATACCAATCGAGATAATGAATATTAACTACGCTTAAACGACGACCCCGGTGCTATTATTATAATTATATTTCCTCTTTCCCTGTCCTGTCGCTTTCTCTCTACATTACAAATTTGCCATTTCATTTTCATTTATTTCAAATACATATGTTTTGGTTGGCTATAATCAAATCAATTCTATCCTAATCTCTTTACTAATTTTAAATATTATCGTTAAAGTTGAAAAAGCAAGAAATTTCGAAAGAAAGAGACTTGGGATAAATTAAATTGCCTCTTTCAAAGACACACACACACACAAGAAGATAACTAAATTAATATCTTTCTACAAAAAGTCATGTTTTTATTTTTTATTTTTTGTTTTTTCATAAGCATTGCTACGTATTTCTACGCTTGTTTATCAAATTTCGCGATATGGTCTAATGGTTAAAACTTGAAAGCTTTAGTGGTGCCTACCTACCATCGGAGAACTCGTTGTTCGTACGAATCCTCTGCTAAGGATCGTATATCAAAAGACTTTTGGTAGACTGAACCAAGTGTAATGAACTTTCCTTATCTCGTTTACTCTTCAACGGATTTTCATCTCTCTCCCACCTTTCTTTTGGTATCTTTTCATCAGGTCGAAAATATTCTCGGAAAGAGAAATACTACTTCATTATATTAAGAGAAATGTCTTTTAACGTGTGTCAAATAATCATTATATAAACTCAATTTAAAAATAAATTATAAATCACGAATGAAATTTGTTACCTCATAAAAAAAGAGACAAACATTTTTCCTAGATTTTAACATCATCTTCATTTGAGTAAATACACTCCACAAAATACATACCATTCTTGCTCTATTCTAGTAGTTAGATTAAAAAATCGTTCATATCTCGTTACAAATCAGAAAAACGAACGGACATTTATAATATGTATGAGAGAAATACTTATGATACATTCGTAGAGAGAGAGAGAGAGAGAGAGAGAGAGAGAGATTGTTACATTGTATCGCTTGAAATATAAAACGATTACTGAAAAAAGGAATATAAAAACATATTATTAACAAAGTTTTTAATCGGTAAATGTCACTTCTTNTTATAATATGTATGAGAGAAATACTTATGATACATTCGTAGAGAGAGAGAGAGAGAGAGAGAGAGAGAGAGAGAGGCGTATACATTGTATCGCTTGAAATATAAAACGATTACTGAAAAAAGGAATATAAAAACATATTATTAACAAAGTTTTTAATCGGTAAATGTCACTTCTTTGATTACAAAGTAAACCATAATTGGAAATAGGAGTAGAAGTGAAAAAGAAGAAAAATCAAATGATTAAACTGACTCGCATATTTTAAACGGACATCATATATAGATTATACACGACTGCTCGATATTATCCCCTTTTATCTCGTTCCTAAAATGAACAGGATACGTTTGTGATAGATGCTACACGCATTGTGGTAATTCGATCAAATCATTTCCGATACTCTCTTAGAGTTTTTATTATTCTTTCGACATAAGTACATATGTGCATATGTATTTCATTATTCCACAAAAATACATAAATCAAAACGAATTATTCAAAAATAACACATGCTTTAAAATTCATTTATTTCATTTATTTCAAAGAAAAAATAATGGGAGTAAATTTTTTTAGAGTTAATCTATTCAACGGACAGATTTCTTGATTTATTATTTCAAATCTCACGCACACTAACCAACGTGTTCCTGCTCAACGGAACACACGTGCTCACCACGTGTTTGTTACAAAAGACAATCTTTCGATAAAAAATGCCTGTCGGATAATTTTACATATTTGTGTGTCGTGTATTACTGATTTTCTTCAATTTGAAAACGTTACGAAAGAATGTACACATTGTAATGGTATTTTATTGTTTCAAAAATTGTTTAAAATCATTAATCATTAAATCGGTAGCTAAAACGTCAAGAATTACGTATTGAGGATTGTTAGCGTCTGGTTCTGAATTTATTACCGTCGTCCACTTATGTAACCAAATTGATGCTAAACTACCAGATTCTACTCTAATACGTTTCAATGACTTTCCAGTTGCCTTGACAACTTCTTCTTCTAACTTTAATTTTAATTCATTAATACCTATATAAAAATTGGAGAGAAATAAAGAAAATGTCAAAGATAATACTTTATAATTTTGCAAATTTACCTGTTGACTCTTTACAAGAAATAGCAATCATATCTTCATGTATATCAAACTTTTCAATAAGATCACATTTATTAGCTACACGTATTACCGGTTGTCGTTCATTTAACATAGGTCTTATTATTTCTTCTACGTATTGAAACTGTGCCTTCGCGTCGGGATGACTAACATCGTAAATATGTATGATAACATCCTGCAACATGTTATTAATAACTGTTACATCTTAAAAAATCATATTTAAAAAAAAAAACGATACGTACAGAGACTAAAGCATCTTCAAGAGTAACCATAAAAGGCGCTAATAACATTTCTGGTACATCTTGAATAAAACCTATGGTATCTATATATAAGACCTTCTGTCTAGATGGAAGTAAACCTTGGTAAGAAATTGTGTCCAATGTGGCAAACAGTTGATTCCTTGGTTTCAAGCTTTCATCTTCTGATAAGATTTTTATTAAAGACGACTTCCCAGCATTCGTATATCCAACCACAGCAATGCTTGGAAAACCATAATTTTTCCTCCGATTTCTACTGCCTTTTCTAATTTCCTTTAATTTGTCTAATGCTCTTTTTAGTTTAGATTCACGAGCTTTCAACATTTTTTTCCTACTTTCCTCAAAATTAATTTGACCACTGTGTTGTTCATAAACTTCACCCATTTTCTTCCAAATATATGGCAATTCGGCCAAAGCTACCTGTAATAGAGCTTCAGGCGTTTTAGCATGTTGACGAAATATATGGATAATTATTGAATATCGATCATAAACAGGCAAACCTAAAATATTTTGAAGTTCCATTCTTTGTACGTGTTTTAACAAATTTATACTAACGAATACAGCTGTTATTTGTTTGTTTTGTTGAATTGTTTTCACAAGATTGTCGAGTCCACCTGAACCCAATAAATTTTTCTTTTTAAATGAGAGCAAAGGAGCAAACGCTTTATCTATTACGTTCCAATACAATAAAGTTTCTACGAGTGCTACAGATTCAGCCATTTGCAATTCAGGCCTGGTATTTCTTTTTTTATCTTTACCCCATTTTATATATGGTTGCAATAGAAAAACTTTGTGCCCACCAGCTATCACTCCTAGGTACTGATTAGAAATCACTTTGTACGCTTCTTTCTCTTCTTTGCTTTCAATTAATCTCAATTCTTCTGAAGTATGTTTAAATTTACATACAATTTTCATACATACCGATGATTCTATTTTTGTATGCTTTACGTATATATTATTGTATGCCTTTAGCAAACTTTTATTTAAACGAATATGAACAAGAGATCTTAAAGTGTACATCTTCATAAGTTTTCATTAGTTGAAGTTTTATCTTTAAATAAAACTTAATCTATATGTACACTGCACCGTTAAACTGCATTTCATTCATCTGATTAAATCTTAATAAAAGGATAATTACAATATATAATAATACACAATAATTAATACACAGTACATATAACGTTTTGCAAAGACCATTTTAAATGATAAAACGAATAAACCTAACCTTTAAAACATGCATATTCAAATTTCATGAACGGAGATACATATGTATTTTATATGTTATTAGATTAATTCACTCGACACTAGAATAATATTCGTTAATTGTTCTCGTTCTTGTCATTTTCTATATTTCTACATTTCCATTTATTTCTACAATATAACACGTCGCGTTTCTATCTTATATCAAGAAAGGAAACTGAGGGTGCGTTCCACTAAGCGCTCACACATCAAAATGCTCCTTTAGTCGTTCCACATACGGTGCGTTCCACTAAGCGCTACGATCGCGGTCGTTGTGGTCGCGGCGAAAACGTCACTCATGACGTCATTACTAACGCTCACGCGAAGCTCACAACGACCCATCTGAAAACGTGGGTCGTAGTGAGCGTTGAGAAAATTAACGGTTTTTTCGAAACTGACAACAATAAAAATGGCGACCGTGAAACTGACATGAAGGATTACAGATTAAATCTTAACCTCTTTAATCTTTTACTTTCTTTTCACTACCTCGCCATTTGTATTATTACCTCCACGCTCAAAACGCACCATAGTCCATTCCACTTGAATTTACGACAGTAACGCTCGTAGGTAAGTGGAACGGGAGAAACTGTGGTCGTGAGCGCTTAGTGGAACGCACCCTGAGATAAATGAATTTTCCTGCATTTCAATTGGTGAAAAATATAATGTGTATCAGCCTTTAGGATAGCGGTTCGCTACTTAAAAACCAGACAGACAGACTATTTCTCACTTCTTTGACAATGACATTACGGAGAATTGCGATTGATCGTAATCAAACCCACTTCTGAAAAACTATATTTTCTTTTGCTTGTACGTAAATATATTATAATATAGTAGGCATTTCATTTGATTACGATGAAAACGTAATTTTATTCTTATCTTGTTTTTTAATTATTATGGCGTTCTTGTAAATATTCTATTTAAGTTTTAAATTTCTTTTTAAATCAAGTTGTTCATTATATATCATCTTATGTCGTCTTATATCGTCATATTTGTATCATATCTATTCGAAGCAGTTCATGCAATGTAATTCATTATTGTTTTTTATTATTTATATATTTAATTGTTATTTATAGTCAATTATTTCTTATCTAGTAATTTATCTAGTAATTTCTTACTTGCCATTTCTACTGACAGCTATTGATAAGATTTCATCCATCCATGTATTATCTTAGAATCAACATAATTTCATTTAATTATTTTTATTCTGGACTAATTTAGATTAGATTGTGTAATTGCAGTTGGATGTATTTAAGGACTGAAAGATGGATTCGCAAAAACAAAACCATTCATCCGATATCGTTGATGTTAGTAATGCATCAAGTTTAGTATCCAAAAGCGATTTCGAAAGTCTTGGTTTTGTAATTGACAATGGCAAACCCAGATTTAAATTGGATGAACCTGTATCCACAAATTTCTTTTCAAAAGTTGATTTAACTAAATCAGAAAATTCTCTTGATGACAGCAATACGTTATCATTTGTCATACTGGGAAAGAAATCGTTAGATTCTATACAAGCATCATCTATAGCAACGTACAGCGATATTCAACAAAAATGCATGTCCATTGTACGATAAAAATCTTTGAAATTTATTAATTCATTTATTAATGTGCCATTTCGTTCAGAAATTTTAATAATATTTACCTTTTTTGCAGGATTATAATTCAATAATATCATCTTTAAATTCTTCCGAGATACAACAAAAGTTAACAGAATTATTACAGGAGAATGTCAAATTAAAAGAAACGTTAAAACAAAATACTATAGCTATGAAAAAACAATTTAATACTTTGGCAATATGGCAAGAAGAGGTAATGAATGTTCACAAAAATCACAAGCAAAAGTTTACAGAAACCAGACAATTGATTAATCTGCTTAAAGAAGAGAATGCTGAATTGAAATTAAAACTTTATGTAAGTAATATATACTTGGAAATTATTGAACTATTAATATTGAGGGTTCATGTAGAAAAGGCTACTATTTTTTATATTAATTTTCAATTAGTTTTCTTAATTATAATCACAATATACAATGAGTGTCGCTTAAAATCGTATACCTATCAGATTTTTATTTGAAAACTATTGGTATAATGTGTTTAGGATGAAGATAATTTAGAAATAAATACATTGGTATACCTTTATTACATATTTAATGAATTGTATTTGAAAGGATTATTTATAACAAGAAAAATTCAGCAAATACGAAAATAATGTGCAAAAAATTATTAATATACTTGAAATATTAAATAATTTCGATCTGATATTTTATTAAATGAAAATTTTCAACTCAAAGTCATCACTTGGCAGGAAACATATGTGTTTTAAAATGCATGTATGTTAAAACATATGCACTTCGGTTTAAACAATCCAAAATATTAGTAGAGTAGATTAATGTGTTCGATATACCTTAAATGATTGTTAATTAATCAAAGGAAATGCATATTGTAGTATAGAAGCACGAAGTATAGGTTCAACGCACCATCCTCTTTGAAATCTAATATTAAATTGGTTCATTGTCCCTTATGAAAGTCAGTCCTAATTCTTTTATTGATTGTAGTTTATATTACTTTCCGAAGACTATAACGACAATAATATTCGTATAATAAACAGAGAATTTAAGATTGTAATCTTATTATTTTAACATTCTGTAAACGTTTATATAATTGTTAAACTGAAATACATTTGGTTTAAATTAAGATTATATTACACATAAATACAACGTTAAAACGTTAGATAGAAAATATTTACTTCTAACAATTAAAAAATAAAAATAATCAATAGATCTATTATTCTAATTTCTTCAATTAATAGACAATAAATACTTTGTACAGAATGTTAATGCTGATGATACAACAGATGGTACAAGGGAATTTAATCATTCGATTATAAAGAAATTTTGTTATTCAATTACTAAGGAATTTGGTGATTCTATTAATATAAGTCACTTACAAGAGAAAATAGCCTCTTTGACGGATGAACTAAATAATTTTAAATATAATTGTGCTAAATTATCTGACGATGTTGACAAATATATCAGTTTGTCAAGTTTGATGAATATACATTTGAAAAAAACTAGTAATGCAACACAAGAGCTTGATATTCAAATAAATGAACCTGAAGAGCAAAATCTTATATCCAATAAGCCCGAAAAACAAAATCTTATATCCGATAAGCAAGAAGAGCAAAAACTTATGTCGAATATGCCAGAAGAGCAAAATCATATATCGAATAAGCCAGGAGAGCAAAATCATGTATCAAGTAAGCCTGAAGAGCAAAGTCTTATATCGAATAAGCCTGAAGAGCAAAGCCTTATATCGAATAAGCCCAAAGAGCAAAGTCTTAAAAGAAATAAATTTGAAAAAGATGATATCACGAATTATATTCAAGTAGAAGAAATAAATGAACATAGTCATTTCCTTGCAGATGAAATAAAATTGGTAATGCTATTATTATTATGAATTATTGTAAATCTGTTTCTGTCCTTTTTTTCTTTTTTCCCCCATTAATAATATAGACTTTTCTTTTCTAGTTACATAGTTCTATAAATGTTAATATGCAACAAATGTCAGACCATATCATTTCTCCTCAAAGTCATTACTTTACTCAAAATATCAAATTATATGGAGAAATGTTGCAGGAAGTAACCAATTGTTTTCTTGCACAAATTGTTCGTCACTCTGCTATTCAAAAATGTACAAAGGACTGTATAAATATATTAGATGCCTGCGAAGGTATAAAATTACCTAAACAATCAGGCACAATTGAAGAAAATTGGTCGCTACAACTCGATCAAATACAAATTTATAAAGATAAATTATCTACTTATCAGAAGACGTTGCATAAAGAGCAATTGAAATTAATAGCAGATAGACAATGTTTTATTAAGATACAGAACCAATTTCAAAAGATATTTTCTGATTATAATTCCATTTTGTACGAGTTACAAATGATGTCGGAAGAGAACATTAAATTAAATTTAATGAAAGATAGTATCTCTAAAGAAAATTCACAAGAAATAACTGAATTAAAGAAACAAAAAAATGAATATGAGCAAAAATACAACGAAATTAAAACTATTCTAGAACAAGAAAGAGAAACCTGGAGCGAGCAAAAAAAGTTATTTGATAATCTGAAAAACAGTTGGGGTATGGAATTGAAATATCTGATGGAACAAAAAGAAATGCTCTTTAGTTTACAGGGGGAAAAAGAATTAGCGTGCAAACAATGTCAATTACACGAGAGTAATAAAAAACTTTTACAAACGGATAAAGAAACATTAGAACGTAATTATAAACAATTGACCACAGAGGTCGATGCTTTGCGTATTCAATTAGAAGAGAAAGAACGTACCCTTCAAAGAATTACTATGATCAAGGAAGAACTAGCTAAGGAAATAACAGTACAAGTAAGCAAATTTTACATTTATTTTATGTACAGAATGTTCAAAAAACCACTCAATATTTATGTATACAACATATGGAACACACTATACTAACAATGAGTAAAAATGTTAATAAACATTTTTGCATATTAGTATCATGATTGACTTACTAGCTTCTATTATCTCATACGATGTTTATCATTCAATTTTGAAAATTTAATTGACAATCAGTCTTTTATCAGCAGCAAGCAATAACATTACGCACATATTTTTTATTACAATTCGGTAATACACGATTACAAAACATAATGCTTAAAGTGTCAGTGTATTACTCTAATGAAGAAATGGCAGATATACATTTTATGTATGGTCGTGCTAATGGAAGTGCTTCAGCTGTACAACGTCTGTATGGAAAAGTTTCTTTATCAAAAAGTACCATCTCATACGATGTTTCAGAATCTTCACCCACGTCTTTATAAATCAGTCTCATTTAAAACTTGCTATCTAAACTCTGGCAAACCTAAGATCTATACAGATGCCTGATATGGAGAATCGCATTTTAAGGATTTTAGAAGAAAATCCTAGAACTAGCGTAAGAAGAATATCTGATGCCATAGGAACTTGTATTACTCTTGTTCGAAGAATGCTTCACGAACGGTTACTCTACCCATGTCATATCTAAATTTCATATCTTGCATTTTATTTACCGATGAAGCTTCATTTATACAAAATGGAATTGCAAATGTGTTCATAAAAGAATCCTCACTTACATTAATGTTAAACGTTTGAATGGACATTATGGGGGATTGGCTCATTATTCCTGTAATACTTCCAAATCGACTTTAAGGTGCTAATTATCTGAATTCCTTAATTAATACATTACGTCAGTACTTTGACGATAAGCCTTTGGCAGAAAGATTATTAACGTGGTACATGCACGACAAGGTTCCACCTCACTTTTTACATAATGTGAGAGAGCATTAAAAAACGATGTTCGGTCAAAGGTGAATTCTCCAATGTGGTGAACCAAATGCGTGACTTCCTCGATCATCTAATTTAAACCCTTTGGATTTTTTTTTACGACGATATTTGGAAAACAAAGTGTATTCTTCACCGATAATAGACCTTGAAGATTTACGAAACCAAATCCCCAATGCTTATGAAATGATCCAACGGAGATGTGAAATTGTCAAAAGAGTTTGTGGTTCTGTAAGAAGAATATGCCAAGCGTGTATGAAAATGGAAGGAAGACATGTGGAACACCTGCTGTAAATATCAAAAAGTCAGTAGTAAGTCAATCATGATGCTAACATACAAAAATGTTTATATCTCAGAAATGGTTGATCTTTCGACTTATGTTTATTAAAACTTTTTACTCAGTATAGTGTGATGTTTTATATGCTGTATATATAAATATTGAATGGTTTCTTTTTTAACAACCTGTATATTTTTCATTATATTTCTACTAATTAAAATGTTACCACGCATAAGATATCCATATGTAATCATTTGTAATTTTTTATATTATTTTTTATATATACAGAAAAACGAAATGGAAGTTTTGAAAATGCAAATTTCGTTTAACGAAGAAGATTTCAATTCTGAAAAGAAAATTAAAGAGCAACTATTACTTGAAAAAAGCGAACTACAGAGAGAATTAGAAACTGCTTATAAGAAAGTATATGCATGTCATTCAGATCCAGAATAAAAATCGAGTCTTTAAAGAGAAACAAAAATTTCTTGGTTGTGTCGAAAGATTGGAAAATGTGTTTTGGAAAAGCAAGTATTTTAATTTAATATTAATCTCTACCATGCCATAAATCTATTATTTATGCTGATTATAGTATAAATTTCAAATACTTGAATATCTTCTTTTTCTTCTTTTTATTAGGACTTCGTCCTGTTATAATAGCCTTTTTATTGCTATTTCCGGGAGCGCTTTATTGTTTTTACACCGAGGGTAGGTTGCTAGCCTCACCCTTAACTTGAATATATATGCAGTTAATAAATATAATGTTTAAAATATTCAATTTAATTCAAGTTTAAAGTTTCCTTCTTTATTAATTTAAAAAAAAAAATAATTGATCTGTGTCATAAGTAATACTATTTTAATATTTATAGATCAAACCATTTTGATTATACATTAGTTGTTTACACCAATGAAATAAAAGATTTCTTCTTTTATGTAATTTATTTAATATCTTTTTTTTTTTTAAAACATACCATTATATATTAGGTGGTTAACTTATTAATACCTACCATTTCTTCGTCCCTAAAATTCATGTCTTTCTAAGCAATATAAATCAAAGTAATTTCCTTCATATTCTATTACTTTTTCCTATCTCTCTGGCAACCCTTAAAAAATCCCATGATGATAGAATGCATTGATCTTCCGAGGCAATTTATTCATCGACCCATTTCTAGACTTGTTTGTTATTGAAGAACCCCGTATTCGTAAGTGCTTGTTTGCTGAATTGATCAGAGGAGATAATAATCCGATGGTGACAAGTATAAAGAAATTTTTTGCAACGCGCAGTCGAGCATTATCATGCAAATGATACGGACAGTCGTTTGTAGATTAACAACTCGTCACTCAATTAGCATTATTGCTGTTGGTAGTGATCAGCTACAGTTACAGTTTTATGAAAGTGTGAGCTCGTAAAAAGAGTTTGCATATCCTCCAAATGTAGAGCAAGCTCTTGTGATCGTGAATATTTCTCTTGATTGTTAAAGCAGATGCTTGGTCAATGATTTCCTTCGCTTGTAGTTATCAAAATAAATCCATATTTCGTCGCTAGTAAAACAATTGGAAATGGCATTTTCTGACAACTTGTGTGATAGTTATAGCCCTTCCTAAGGAATTTTTTCCATGTCCCCTGGAGTAATATTTAACACTTTCAACTATTCTAAAAACAGTTGAGCATTGAGCAATATTTGTTTACGTTATTTTTCTCTCATGTAAAAATCACAGTTTTAAAAGCATTTTGGCACGAAGACTGAATCTCTTTCAGCAATGTCTAAATTATAGAAGACTAATTTTACTGTCAATTAGCGAAAGACAAGAATTATATTAACCACCTAATATTTCCTAAGTAAAAGAAAATGTATTATCTTACAACTAAGATACAAGTTGTATTAGTTTTTAAGATTAGTTGTTAAATATTATCATATCTTTATTTTATTGTTTATTTTTGATAATACATTGGTAATATTGCAATATTAAATAAAAGTCATGTATGCATTATATGTGTAATATAATACAAATTCTGTGTGTATGCGTATATACATATTGTAATGTTATCTAAATATTCTTTCATTTCACTTACGGGATCCTATAAAATTCTAGGTACTGCAAAAGACAAAGAAATATATGCGTAAATAAAATGAAATGATAAATATTTTTCTTTTATAAGTATATTTAAGAACATGATAGTAAATGTACTATATGTAAACTAAATATCTATGGAAACAACAAATTTACAATTATGATTACGCATATTATATATATTATATTTATAATATATATACATATAAAATATATGTATTATATTTTATTAATTATTGTATACTCATAAAGTAGTAAATGAACTTCATTGAAAATATAAATTACATTATTTTCATTTCGTATTTATCTCTATCTATCTATCTACATATTAAATGCATAAAATGATGCAAAGATATATTTATTAATGTTTTTCTTTTAAATATAGCAGTATGTAAAAATATTTGCAATTTTTTACATTAACATATGTAAGAATTATAACGAGATTTGTAAAAATATTTGATTACATAACCCCATACCAAATAAAAGTAATTGGAAAAATAAATATTACTCTAGCACTAGAAACGCACAAGTGTAGCGATAAAGTAAAAAAAATAAAGTAATCCTGAATAACGCGCCATAACTGATATCATCATCATGGCATGAATGAAATCTATAAATGTGCATGCGCGCGAGTCTCTGCAAATTGCATTTTCGTAATGTAAAGCAAAGCATTACGTGACCAATAGAGCATCGATAGCTTTGAAGATACAACGTGCGGTAGCGCACTGTTCAGTGTTAAATATTCCGTCATTTTTATTTATTTTATAAAATATTTTATAATTGAAACGAGTACACACATAACATTTTTCATTTTTCTTCTTTAATATATTTTTCTGGTAGATACACTTGTTATACGATACATTTACGATAAGGATTTCTAATAATTTATTGTGTTTTTGTTCATTGACGAGTTCATACGTCTTCTGTGAAATACATCATAATATATGTAGTGTTATATGTAGAACAATCCCTTATTTAATTTCAAGTAAATCTATTATGTATATATGTATATTATTTCCTTGTACTATATATATTTTGTATAAATAGATAAACAATGACAATTAATAATATTTATTTATCTTTACAAATAAGATTATATATGCAAATGTTCTTTCTTTACAGGAAAGATAGATTATATGAAATTCTGTGAGATGTGACACATATATATCCATGGTTTAATGAACAAAATTATTATCATCGTTTCTTCCTATGTAAAATAATTAAAAATGTCTGAAAAAAATCAAACTAATCAACCGCAACCTATTGTCAAGATAGGTCATTATACGTTAGGACAAACTCTAGGCGTTGGTACATTTGGTAAAGTAAAAAGTATGTATATAGTTCAATTATTTATATAATGAAATATAATTAAGACTTGAAATTTATTCAATCGTTTGATCGAATTCTTCCAGTCGGTGAACATGTTCTTACAAAGCATAAAGTTGCAGTTAAAATTTTAAATCGGCAGAAAATAAAGAGTTTGGATGTGGTGGGTAAAATTCGACGAGAGATACAGAATTTGAAATTATTCAGGCACCCTCATATTATTAAATTGTAAGAGAAATAATTGATTTCTTATGAATATTATATGTCAAATATATTACATGTCTTTTTTATCAATTGCGATATACAGATATCAAGTCATAAGCACACCAACGGATATATTTATGATTATGGAATATGTCTCTGGAGGAGAATTGTTCGATTACATAGTAAAACATGGAAAATTGAAAGAGCACGAAGCACGAAGATTTTTTCAACAAATTATTTCCGGCGTTGATTATTGTCATAGACACATGATAGTTCATCGTGATTTAAAGCCAGAGAATCTTCTCTTAGATCATAATCTTCATGTAAAAATAGCAGATTTTGGTATTTTTTTTTTAGTCATTTGTCTTTATGATGATTATAATATTAGTAACAAAGGAGAAAGTATATCGCATATAATTTATGTCAATTTAGGTTTATCAAACATGATGATGGATGGAGAATTTTTACGTACATCCTGTGGTTCCCCCAATTATGCTGCACCTGAAGTAATATCTGGAAAATTATATGCCGGCCCTGAAGTAGATATTTGGTCATGCGGAGTTATATTATATGCTTTACTTTGCGGTACATTACCATTTGATGATGAACACGTGCCTACGTTATTTCGTAAAATAAAATGTACGTATTATATATTATTGTTCGTCATTATTTTAAACTATTAAAAATAATATATATTAAATATTTCTTTTTTACAGCTGGAATTTTTCCTATACCGGAATACTTAAATAAGAGTGTTGTTAGTCTACTATGTCATATGCTTCAAGTTGATCCTATGAAAAGAGCTACCATTGAAGATATCAAGTATACATTTTTTTTAATAAAAACTATATTATTTTTTATTCAAAGAGATATAATATTAATATGAATAATATCTTATAAATGACATACTCTAACAAGATAAACATCCTGATTACAGAAAACACGAATGGTTTCAAAAAGATTTGCCATCATATTTATTCCCATCGCCTGTAGAACAGGATTCTTCTGTGATCGATATAGATGCTATTAATGAAGTTTGCGAAAAGTTTAATGTGAAGGAAGCAGAAGTTCATTCTGCTTTACTTGCTGGCGATCCACACGACCAACTAGCAATCGCTTATCATTTGATCATTGATAATAAAAGAATTGCTGATGAAGCTGCTAAAGCAGAATTGAAAGACTTTTATGTAGCATCTAGTCCACCGCCAGTTACGTTTAGTCCAAGCGATGCTAACAACAGTCCTTTAAGACCTCATCCGGAAAGAATTGCTCGTGAGTAAAGAATCTTATTTTCATATCTTTTATAATTTATATTTAAATAACGGACAATTATTATAATACTATATTACATTGTTTTAACATAGCATTAAGAGAACGACAGTCCTCGCTAAGCTCATCCGTGTCAATGCAAGGGAATAGAGGTACACCAGTAAAACGAGCAAAATGGCATTTAGGAATAAGATCGCAGTCTAAACCAAATGATATTATGAATGAAGTTTACCGTGCAATGAAGGCACTTAATTTTGTAAGAACTAATTTGATATTACATAATTTCATTATTTACATGCTTAAATTGATTAAATAATCTTTTATTAGGAATGGAAGATAATAAATGCGTACAGCGTTAAAGTTAGACAAAAAAATCAATTAACTAGCAGATATAGTAAAATGTCATTACAACTTTATCAAGTCGATTGTAAGAGTTATCTGTTAGACTTTAAATCTTTATCCAGTGAAGAAGCAGAAGATATTTGCAGAGGTATACTAAAATATGTTACTTAAATTAATTGAGACTTTATTAATGAGCAATGTTATAATCTATTTATACTTTAGATCCTTCTTTGCCGCCACCTCAAGCAACCGGTCATCATACCATGGAATTTTTTGAAATGTGCGCTGCGTTAATTACACAATTAGCACGGTAAACAAATTTCTGTTACATTATCTGTTTTACGTTATTTTCGATATTGATCGAGAATATCTTCTTTAACTGTTTACAAGTTATTATTATATAATATTATGAAATTTTTAGACCACAGAGATATATGTATATAGCAAAAAATGAATAGTTCCTTTATTCTATTATATATCAGTATTTTCAAATCTTTTTAAAGAACCACTAAATTTGATTATATTTAATATTATATTTGATTAATGATGAGATATTTTTGTCTCTACTTTCGTATATTGTAAGTATCAAAATTAATGAAAATATGAAGTAATGATTAATTTTAGATATTAATCAATACGAAATTTATATAACGCTTTATTTAATTCAATTCAATTTAATATAAGCATGATAATTTAAAAAACAAATTTTATTGTCTGATGTATCTATCTCATTTATTGATATATGCAATGATGGAATAATACATTATAAATTTTATGTTATTGCGCTATACTTACTTACCTACCTACCTTATACAGCATTAATCTATCAGTACATTTGTTTGCTAATAAAGCATTAATTTATTATAAACAAAAATGAAATATGTTTGTGTATGTTTAGAAAAATATACATTACATATTATATCTTATCATATATCAATTGTTTTATCTAGGTCATCGTTCACTAGATATAAATCGTTGTTTTATAACAAAAAGTTTGGCATCAATTTCTTACTGTAATTAATCAATGCAATATGAGATAATTTAACAAATAAAGAAAAACTATGAAACATTTTTCAAATTGTAAAACTATAATCTCTCTCTCTCTCTCTCTCTCTTTTTCTTTATATATATATATATATATATATATGTTTTTCGTACACTCAAGTATGCTTAAAAACATAAATGTTAACATGTATATATGTATAATAACTTAAAACGAAAATACACGTGTTAAGCACCGTGTCATATTAAAATTATGATGATTAAAAATAAAGTTTGTACACAATGGCACATTTTTCTTATTTCAATTTATACATTTATATTTTCACAATCATGATGCTGCCTGAAAAAAAGTGCTCAGTGCGTCCTGATTTAGCTACTAATTCTTAATTCTTAAACTAAATTGATATAAAATATATATTTACCATATATACCACACATATACTAATTGTATATATTATATATAATGAGTCCTAGGAGTATTCATGCCCATTCCCCCACTGTAAATTTTAAATAATTTATATTTGCTTATAATGCAAAACTTAAAAATTTGTATACACAAAAACCTATTTTTTAGGATTATTAAACTTTTAAATTGATATAAATTTTATTGCAGGAAAACATTTTTTTCTCAGTTATGGTAAATTATACTTCTGTTATAATAAAATGCTCTTTTGCAATAAAATTTATATCAATTTAAAAATTTAATAATCCTTAAATATGTTTCTGCTTATAAGAATTTTGAGATATTATACTACAAAAAGATATTGATTGTTCTAAATTAACAGTGGTGATGCGAATACTCTTGGGACTTACTATATATAATATATTGGTATATGCTATAGTAGATTATTTGAAATTATATTCATATTAAGCAAAAGGCTCCTCAGTATCCAGCTGTAGAGTCTATATTGACGCATTCATACGCCTCATTCATACCATATATAAACGCATATTTCTCGGTAACAATAATTAGCGCATTACAAGCGGTAGTTGTATGAATAGTACCACAGGAATTTTCTTTTGTATTCCTTTCTTTTCTACTTACAGCCAAATGAGTAGAAATTTTATTTAACTCAAAATCAAAATTTCGTTTCAGTTTATATTATAATGCCATGTAAAGTGAAATTCTAGTACATTTGAAATACGATAAATACAATATTATCGAATCGAATTTTCTTTTATCTATTCAAGATGTTCTCATATACATCAATTTCGTTCGTTGATACAGTACATTAGAAATATTATTTATTTTTTAATACTGTAAATGCTTTTAGGAAGAACATGGTCATTTATTGTATGATGATGGAAATATCAAATGCCTCCTAAGAAAATAAATTTTATATAATATATTGTGCATGTGTCTTATAGCATAAATTCTCTTGATGTCATAAAAAGTAAATTATATTCTTATAATTAGGAACTTTTAATTTTTGAGATATATTAAAGCAAATATTACGGCAATAATGTAAAAACCCACGCAAATTTACATTTAAAAAGATAAAAAAAAAATATATATATAATATTTAATGCAATTCATGTTTCCATCATTAAATACATTTTTCATCATTAGTGTATCATTGTTTGAGAACGTGATCTATGACTAACAGTAAGCAGTGTACAATGTATGTACCAACACAAAGATATTTTGGATACCTCTAAACAAAATTTCACATTTAAATATATTTTAGCGCATAAAGTATATAATAAAAGATCTTCTATTATCTATACATAATATTATATATCTATACATAAATTCTATTCTTTTTAAACTTCTTTTTAAATACCATAAAAAAAGATTTTATAATATTAACATCGTTATCCAAAGTTTTTATCCAAAATTTATTTTATACTATTTATATTATATTTTGTTTAGATATTTGATATATTGTGAATCAATAGCATTTAATATAATAATAAAATACTTTTGTTAAATGACTCTTGCAACAGTCATTAAACGACTAAAAAATACATTTATACATTAAATGTAATAATTCATGGAAAAACTTAGATATTAACGTAAGAGAAATATAACTTAATAATATACATACATTTTATTTCATATAAACCAGTCTAAAAAACAATATAATATGACTCAATAATGTACTTTAATTACGAATTTAATATGCAAGTTGCTTTTTACCCAACAATAGATATAAGCTTATTGTAAATTCTTTCTATAATTTAACTTTATAAACAATTGTTTTCATTTATTATCAACCATTATCAGGGTATTATTTAAATATCTTTTAAGAGCGCACATAAATGTAAATGTAGATGTATCTATGCATATGTGAAATTATTTGGATATATTGAGTTTAAATAGTGTTTCTATGAATTTAAATACTAAAAATTAATATTGAAAGATTAAAGTTTTAATTTAATATAAAGCATGTGTCTATTTATACAAATATGAAGCGCATATATAAGTTTTAGTTTTAACAATTGGTAGATTGTTTCAAGCGGTCTTTATTCTCTATGATTCCGTTTCTTTTCTCTTACAAATGTGTGTGTGTGTGTGTGCGCATATGCATATAACTGTTCTTGACTCGAGAAAAAAATACCCAAAAATCAATATTGCTTTCATGACTATAGAAGTGTAAATCTCTGTATTGGTACATAAAATAGCTGCAATACTAATAAATTGAGGTGATAAAGTGGTCTTCATTGATCACATATGCTGTACATTACTTGAAAGATTTATGTTAAATTTCTTGGTTGTCTTCACCAGTTTCATTATCTACAAATTCTACATGTGTAAATGGAAAATGACCTACTTTGCCATGTAATTCACCTTCCCATTGGCCATTTATATTTGTTTTTGTTACCTTTATCATGTCACCTACTTCTAATTTTAGAGCTGTTTTATCATATGCATTTGGCACTCTTGCTTGTTTCACTTTTGCAAAAGCAGGTAATGTTCTCTGAATATTTGATCTACGTGTAGCAGTACCTGATCCTGTTTCTGAGTGAGATACTACGTGTGATAAAGAAGGAGGAATTGAATTGGAATTAGATGCAGAAGTATTGCTACCTGATTCCAATCGTGTATTATTTTCGGTATTAGCATGACCATCCTCTTCATATTTTTGCACGTAGGGAACTGGAACTGATCCAGTTTGACCCACACTATTCCTAGCTGTCCACCACTGCTCTTCGTCTTTTGAGATCACAATAAGAATTTCTCCTATAATATTACAAGAATAACACGTTATATTTCTTATTTAAAATTGAACTATAATTGATCATTTAAAAAACGTAAAGATAAATGTACCCTTTCTAAATGGCAAATCATCTGGATCGTTACCCTCAAAATCATATTTCGCAATTACTTTTTGAGTTTTTTTTGGTGCAGGTCTGATCAACGGCGTTGTATCAAGGTAATGAAGTTTGTAAAATGCCAAAAGATGTGGAATATCAGGAAACATTTGATCACCAATTCGATAACATATTTGATCACCCTGTAGTATTTTATTAATTATATAATGACTAACTTTGCTATCTTCTCGAACGCAAAGAACAAAGTCTCCATGGATAGATGTACTATCACGTACTAAGAAAACTCCACCTTCTTTTTCTCCCATTAATAAATCAGAAGCATCTTGGCGTGACATAGCACCAAAGTACCAACTACAAATAAAATTGATTCATTGTCATCCATATATTGTTAACATTATTATATTACATCTTGAGTGTAATAACAATAATAATAAAACTTGATATATTTAAACTGTCATACATTCAATCAAGAAAGTTATTATTAAATTTATAATACGTTTTATTAGTTATGCATTTAGTTATTAAAAAGTTTATCTCTTACTCAACCTTTATTTTAAGCGTGGAATAATATTGAAATCTTACACATACCTGGTTTTATCATACTGATCAAATGTACCAGCCATTGTTCTCTAGTTTAATTGTACTATTGTACCGAGAAGTAGTCTTAATTACTATTTAATCCTAATGCATTGCGAAAAGAATCACTTGGAGCGTCACATAAAATCATGTATAGCAGAGAAAATTATACACAACTAAGTGATTCAGAGTCATGTAATTTAACAAATGATGCCAATGCGATAATTAAATAAGAATTTAATTATGGAATAATTATGTGTTTATATATATGTATATTTCTTTTGTGAAAATTATCAATTTTCTTAATAAGTTCGACGCTTATTTATAAACAACACTTCGTTATCAAATGTTTTCCATATGAATTCGTACAGCACAGAAATGTCACGGGCATGTTTAACATGAACATGTTCAGATGTTACACTCAATTACGTTTAACTCATTGCGATATTCAAGTTGTTTTGTTTTTCTTTTCTTTTTTTCATGCAAGTGTTTTTCTTCTCACTATTGTATAAATTGTATAACGATATTTAGCATTAAAAAGATTATAACAAATAAATTATATTATAATAGCAATCTTAAAAAAAATGGTTGCCACTGCATACTATACTTTTGAAGCAATTTCTAATAGGGCTACATATATACAATGCCGTACGACCAATAAAAAAAGTAAGGCCGTTGTATAAACCAATGACCAACAATTTTAATAAAGAAAATCATTTTTATTATATATATGAAGTATTATATTAATAGAGAAATTTTATAATTTTAAAATAAATAAGATTAATAAATGTTTATTGTCAATTTTATTAGCTTTAAGAAATGATTTTGAGTTATCATAAAAGAAATTTAATGTTAATTTATTAATTTGGTAGTACTGCAAGATTAAAGATAGCTTAGAATATAACGCGCGAAATTGAAATGAACTTATTGATATTTATTGAAAAAGGTCTTATAATTATATAAAATATAAATTTGTTAATATTTTAGATCACAGATTATACGAAACAACATTAACTGCAATAAGAAGATCTAGATTTCGTTTATGCTCTATTCGTCCTATTGACAGTGAATACGATTTGGAAATGCGTCATGAATAACGTTGACGTCCATTTCCCTTTGATTAGCCCTATATTTCTAATTGGTTTTTCGTTGTTGTATTTAAGTAATTAGGTCAAAACGTCATGATATATAACTAGTGATACGACTAGGGATATGATTAAGGATACAACTAGGAATAATACTAGTGATAACCTCGAGACACGCTGCCGATAGGAAAGTGTCTCAAATTTTGTGTTATAGAAACTGTCAAACTTCTGAGAGATAAATTTTTATATTATATTTGATATTATATTAATAATTATTAGGAAATGATGTCAGAACGAGATTATGCGCCATTAAGTGCAGCATGCGTTCGTTCTTTGAACGACAAAATTTATGAAAAGCGGAAAGCAGCTGCTTTAGAAATAGAAAAGTGAGATTATATTTACTGTATGATTTCTTTGACCGATATGCTAAAATGATCGTTTATATGATTTACAGAATGGTCAAGGAATTTGCTGCTCACAATAACACCGTTCAAATAAAGAGATTATTAAAAGTGCTTGGTCAAGATTTTGCAACTTCACAAAATCCACATACAAGAAAAGGAGGTTTAATAGGACTAGCAGCTATAGCTGTTGGTTTGGGAAAAGACACTGGACAATATATCGAAGATTTAATTCATCCAATAATAGCATGCTTCTCTGATTCTGACTTGAGAGTTAGATATTATGCTTGTGAGAGCCTTTATAATGTAGTCAAAGTAGCTAGGGGTGCGGTGTTGCCTCAATTTACAGATATTTTTGCAGCTTTAAGTAAATTAGCATGCGATTCGGAGCAAAATGTCAAATCTGCGACAGAGTTACTCGATAGGCTTATGAAGGTAATCATTATATTTTGTTTAAATATATTATTATTATATTTAATATATTTCATAGTATAATTACATGCAGATTTCATATGTTTTTTATTCTAGGATATTGTAACGGAAAGTAGTGTGTTTGATTTAGTTGGTTTTATGCCACTTTTAAGAGAACGCATTTATACTAAAAATACATTTGGTAGACAATTTGTTATAGCATGGGTATCTGTCTTGGATGCTGTACCCAATATGGATTTCATTATATTCTTACCTGAAATACTTGATGGATTATTTAGAATTTTAGAGGATCCAACACCAGAGATTAAAAAGACAACAGATACAGTTCTTGGTGAATTTTTACGTAGCATCAAATCGAATCCAGCGAGGGTAGACTTTTCAGGAATGATTAATATATTAATTACTCATGCTCAAAGTACCGACGAGCTACTACAATTAACAGCGATAACTTGGATTAAAGAATTTGTACAGCTCTCTGGTCCAGTTATGTTACCATACATGTCTGGAATACTTGTGGCTGTTTTACCATGTTTAGCATACGATGGAGATACAAGAAAAAATATTAAAGAAACTGCAACTCAAGTTAATACAAATTTAATGAAATTAATAATGATGGAAAATTCAGATGTTTTAAATAAAGGTTTAATTAATGAAAGTAATACTAACTCTGCTAAGGAATCTAAAGGTACTATTTACAATAACAGCTTAATAGCAATTAATACACGTATAAATTGCAATGATACATTTTCTTTTCAGATGGTAGCCAAAGTTGTTCTCTGGCTGAAAGTTTAGATTTGTCTAGTTTGGTAGAAGTGCTCACCAAACACTTAATGTACATGTCTGTTCAAACTAAAGTTGCCGTTTTAAAATGGCTTTATCATTTGTTTACAAATATTCCACATAAAATGTTTGATCATATAGAAATATTGTTTCCAATTTTAATGAGATCTTTGAGTGATAATTCTGACGAAGTAGTACAACAAACTTTAGTTGTAATGGCCGAAATAATAAGTTCTAAATCTTCAGAAGCAATTACAATTGATTATCGTGATGAAGTGCAAAATAAATATTTTACTAAGTTTATTGTCAATTTATTAAGACTATTTTCAACTGACAGACACTTATTGGAAGAAAGAGGTGCTTTTATCATAAGAGAATTGTGTGTATTACTCAGTGCTGAAGATATATATAAAACATTAGCAAAAATATTGTTATACGAAGAGAATTTAAGTTTTGCATGTACTATGATACAAACTTTAAACATTATTTTGCTAACAAGTTCTGAATTATTTGATTTAAGAAATAAATTAAAGGATTTGGATTCTTCAGTAAGTATATAAATAGGATAAATGTTGTAAGTATATATTGTTTGTAATTATAACTGATATAGTATATAATGTCGTATCTAGGAAAGTTGTGATTTATTCCAATGTCTTTATGAATCTTGGTGCCATAATCCAGTTGCAACTGTAGCTTTGTGTCTCCTATCACAACTTTATCCCCATGCACTTAATATTATCAAATCTTTGTATCCTTCATTATATATCGATTATAATTGATATAATTGACACGCTTATACGATAATATTTTTCTTAATTTTATATCATCTAGCGAAAATATCGAAGTTACTGTTGAATTTTTGACGGAAATAGACAAATTAGTACAACTTATTGAATCACCTATATTTACGTGTAAGTACATTATGCATTATATGTACATTGAACATTAATACACGTTATTACATATTATAATGTATTACATATAATCTATATTTTTCTCTTTTAAGATTTGCGTTTACAGTTATTAAATAGGGAGGACAATATTGACTTAGTTTATGTATTGTATGGTTTGCTAATGATACTTCCTCAAAGTGAGGCGTACGCAACTTTACAGCGACGACTATCTGCAATTCCTCCAGCAACAAAATCATTGAGTCTTAAAAATAGTAAAGTATCCAATAAACGACAATTGAACTTTATTAATCTATTATATCATTTTCATGATATTCAAGACAAACACAAAGAACATAAACATAAACAGAGATTAACTTCACTAATTGAAAGAAATACTAATCAAGTTGATTTATGAAATTATAATAAGTAGTACAGAATGTAAAATATATTCAGTTATTCATTTTTAATATGTTTACAAAGCTCTGTTAATTTTTTTATTGAACATATTATTTATCGATGTAAAAAGAATCACTTTTTACATTCACTTCAATCGTATTATTATATTATACATTACATTAAATATATATATTATTTTCACACAATTAACACATATAAATTTGAAATAAATAATTCATATATAAAATATATGTGGAATATGTAAATTGTACTTTTACTGAATCTATGATAAGTTATTTATTGCTCCTCTATTTTATATTAAATAATATATTCAGTCTTTTTTTCATAACATTGTCTAATATTTTTATAAGCTGACGAACATGTTTTTAACATTTTGAATAAGTTCGGGGTTGTTAAGTTGAATTAAGATTTCTTAGAGAGAATGTATAAAAGAAATAATCTATAATTAGGATCTTATTTTTGTGATTCAATTAAAAAAAAAGTTTAAAAATAAGACTTATTATAGATAGTTCCTAAGATAGTTATTAAATTTTAAATATTCATTTAAATATCTCATATTCAGGGTCTTCTGCATTTTCTAATATATCCATCGTCGATAAATGATCAAGTTGATCTATTAAACGTCCATTATCATAGAGAATTACAGTTATTTGTTCTTGCAGATCACAAATCTTTTTCCATTTTTTTGTACTTTCTTCAGCAGGTGTATTTGCTTTTTCATTCGTTTTAAATATCCCCTGAAGCTCATCCAACAAATTGAAAAGACTATCATGTCGTTCTTTGCTTTCTTGAGAAAGTCTATAAGAATAAGACTCCAGGGTAATTTCATAATTACTTACGTCTTTGTCTAAAATTTGAGCTTGTAGAAATACAGTCTGTGCCATTTTATACCAATCAGCGACACATTCAGATCGTTGAGTCATTGCTGGTATACATTCTGTTTCGAGAAGTAATTTTATTCGACGACCTGTCTCCATTACCTATACAAAATGTAGAATTAAAGCAGAGTAATAATTATTTTGTTTTTCTTTAAAAATGTGGCATTATATTAAATATATTAATAATACCTTTATACGTTCTAAAACATGAAATTGCTCATCATTATAAGTAAGACTACGTGTAGCCCTATCTCTTAATAAATGTTGCCAGCCATCCCTTAAACGATCGACTAAAGTAGTAGCACGCTGACTTGCTTTTGCACTCCATGGGCACCAAAGGCCACGCGTACTATTTTCCCATTCTCCGTGTAAACTACCTCCTTGTATATATCTGAGAAAATTATAGGAATGCAATATAATGTATTAATAAATATAATAATCTAGCATACCTCTGATGGAGTTGTGCAACTGCAGGTGCTAGTTCGGTAAACAATTCTTTACTCTTTAAATCTAATTCCTTTTTCCAATTTTTAGGCTCAAAGCTTACTTGATTGGCGTATTTTTTGAGTACTTGTCTTGTGAAATTTTCACTTCTTTCTATAGCTATTGCAGTTACTTCTGTTGCTTTAGTAAATTCTTTCAAATGTTGGCACTTTCCTAATACCTTATTAAGTTCTGTAGCTAAAAGTCCGCTAAAAGCTTCTATTGCGTTTTGCATTAATTTACTGCATAATGATAATTTATCAATTCTGCGCTTACAAACATGTCCAACCGAACATGCCACTTTTGCTTGACTAGCATCATTTTCCACAGAAACCAGGTTTGCAAAAACTGGAAATTTCGGTAATTCACTTTCCATCGGTAAAATAACATTATTGTTTTCTTTCGAGAATAACATAAGAGGCTTATCGTCATCTATGTTTGGATACCCTTTTCCGGGTGTAGATTCTTCAACAAAATTAGTAAGGGGCATTTCACCGAATAAAAGTATTTGAGCATGTGGCGGGATTTCTGTTTGATCTTGGATGTGAGCCTGAAGTGCTATAAATTTTTCTTCAGGGTGTAAAAATACTTTAATTAGGCTGGCTTTATGTACATTAAATATATAAATCGGTTTTCTACATAGAGTATCTGTAACTTCAGTAAAAAATCTTTCAAAATTCCATATTCTCTGTGGATCAACTTCCAATAAGCCAGCTAATAGAGGAGTTACTATTTTCTTTAAACCATCACTTAATTGACAATTTTGAGGTAATTCTTTGCTCCATTCTATGGGACCATTTTCTGAAGTTTGCATACCGGATATAACTCCGGAAGCTTTTTTAGTTGTTATATAAAACATTGTCTCTTTGTTTCTACGTCCACCAAATGGCCTGAACGGTAGATTTCCCGTTGCAACATGATATAGGGTTACTCCTATAGACCATAGATCAACAGTCGCTCCAAAAGTTTTGCCAAAAGGTTTTCGCAAGACTGCTCTTTCATACATATCTGGATGTAAATATTCTTCAGTACCATAGAGAGATACAAATTGTTGATCCTCTTGCAATTCTCGTGCAGCACCAAAATCAGTAAGTTTATAAATCGTACTACCATCATCAGCAATAAATTTCATAATATTACCTGGAATAAAGTAAACGTTTAATAAATTTATATTTGCTTAAACTTGTGTCAGCAAGAATTAAAGATACGCATATAAATATAGTACAAATGTAGTTTTTCTTCAATCTTCTACTTGATATATATCTTACCTGGTTTTAAATCACGATGTACTAAATTATTATCACGTAAATGTTTCATTCCTGCTGATAGATGTTCTAAAACTAATAAAAATTCGTTTTCTGCAAGACCATAAGTATTTTCTGGATCGTCTAATATATTGAAAAGACTGCCTCCTGTACAAAGCTCCATAACAATTACTTTTCCACGTCCATCTTGCTCTTCTTCTATTGCTAGTAGTTTAACAATATTCTCATGTTTAACTTTCTTTAATACTTCGAATTCTCTCATTTGTACATCATGTGGACGCATATGACTAAGTTGATTGAAAGTTTTGACTGCTACAGGCTCCCCATTGTTTTTATTAACTCCTTGAAACACTGCACCGGTTGCTCCTTTTCCCAATACACTGGTCGTACACCAAACATAATTTGCAGATCCTCGTAGAAAAGACATATTGGTCTGATTGATTCGATCGAGCAAAAGATTATTTCTTTTTATTTATAATTTCTCACACTATCTATCAACATTTCTTATCTACACATTTAACAATATTTAACTTTGTTATGAATATAATCTACCATTTCGCTTAATTACTAATAATAAACAAACTTATTTACTTGATTATTTTATATTACATCATTTACAGTATTATATATATGTACTTTTATTTATAATTTAAAGGAACATGAACTAACATCTGTAAAGGTACCAAAATTACCTAGTAAATCACGGTTTATAAATTTAACGATAAAAATATGTACTAGTTCGAAATATGCATTGTTGTTTGTCGATAAAACAGTTTCCGATTAATATTGATAAATAACGTCCAGCATGTGAAAGATTGAAAAGTGCAGAATCTATCACGCAGAGGGGTTCAAAATTTTGTCATACGATTTTGGAAAGAAATGTACTATGTCTACTATCTTCTTAGGGTGCGTTCCACTAAGCGCTCACAACGATCACGCTCACGACCACAGTTTYTCCCGTTYCACTTASCTACGAGCGTTACTGTCGTAAATTCAAGTGGAATGGACTATGGTGCGTTTTGAGCGTGGAGGTAATAATACAAATGGCGAGGTAGTGAAAAGAAAGTAAAAGA
>NW_014569730.1:312113-314322 GCF_001313835.1 Polistes canadensis
CGCGTGAGCGTTAGTAATGACGTCATGAGTGACGTTTTCGCCGCGACCACAACGACCGCGGTCGTTATGTGGAACGACTAAAGGAGCATTTTGATCGTTGTGAGCGCTTAGTGGAACGCACCCTTAGTAGATAGAAATATCTTTCCATGTTGCACCACGAAAAAACGATCCGAACACCAGAATATTTGAACTTTCATTGAAAATTCAAAAAAAACCATCAATCTCTTTGATTCGAGGGAGACATTTAAATTCCTTTCATAGTTTATATAGGTATAATTAATGTGTATTGATATGTATATTTATGATTTTATTTCTTAATAAATCGATATTTTTTAATAGTTAGTTCCGCTATTCTATGTAAGGTTTAAAAACCTGCAGCGTGTTCTCTGTAGTGTATATTTTCGAAAAGTTACTACAGATGTTTTAGTATTTCTTTTCTATTAAACGTAGCTCCAATATAATAAATGAACTTTATTAAAAATGAAGACAAAACTGGAGTTACATCTTAAAAAATACATGGAAAACTTTAACGCCTAGTTGAGTATAATTGTCTGTTAATTTTATTCTCATACTCTCTATTATCGCACAAATAAGACATTATTTCAATGTTTTTTTATCAAGGACATTGTTGCTCCGACAATTTTTTACATAAAAAGAATAGACTTTTTGCATTATTTATTGTCAGTCAATGCATAATAATGTTTTCAATTACCGAGTGAAATGCTTGGCAATACAATACATTTTGTACACGTTAAGAAATGCTTATTTAAAATGTTTTTCCCTCTTATGTTATTCAACTTTGCAGTAATTAGGATGCACTCATTTTTGTTTTTGAGATATATTTATATGACTGGTTTCTTTGCAGTGTAACTAAAGTTGGAAAGAATCTCCGTCAACCTTTTATAATGATTGTATTCTCTAATCCTTCTTATCGTTGTTAGAAATAATGTGCTCTCTCTTCCTGGGAAATGATTTAAAATCTCTGCTAATAGAATAAGTATATTAATGCTATGACTAAATATTTCTTAAGAATAATATAATATTCCTTTTCCACTTATGCTAGATTATTGAAATTATCTTCTAACAGGTTCCATCTCAAATTATATCTTGTCATTGAAGTTGCACATTCGATTCAAGTAATATTTCACAATAAATCTCTTCGAAGGAGGAAATTGTTGAAATAAATCTTCATATCGTTAGCCCCAGGAAAATGGGGTTCTATCGCTTGAACCCATGCTGTAACAGAGTTTTCTTCTTTGCTGAGTAATGGTATTCAATTGTAATTGAGATTGTAGAGCAGAGTACTTAAGTAAATGATGTAGAGAAAAAATCTATATATGAGACGTAACAAATTTCAAAAGAGAAGAAGGGGATCACGATTTAAATTAAAAAACAAAATAATATATATATATTTCACTAGTTAAATGAATTTAAAGAAACAGAATTTAGATACTTTCTTCACTATTGTCTGGTATAATAACTAGGTCAAGAGAACGATTGAAATTCATCGGTATTGTCAGATACAAATAAAACAATTATCATCGTAGAGTTAGAATGTAAAAGAGTCGCATAGCAAACAAACTAATTTTATTATTTTCATCCTGAATTGCGAATAACTATAATTAGAAAAAGAAACGAATTAAGACTAATAGAGAATCCTAGGCACTTGTGTACTGTACAACTTAAGATATATATATATATATATTAGATAAAATACACTGTATATAACCTATAAAATTAACAGATGATCAGTTTTAATTTGTACAGCGGTAATATTCAATATAGTAATATTTAAAAGATTATAATTGTACTTATTTTATTTTTAAATTCTGTATATATGTGTGTGTCTGTGTTGTCTGTATAATATGTAAAATAATATAATATTCCTTTCTTACTTATATACACAAGATTGTTGCATTTACCTTCTAAAAGGTTTTCACTTTGATCATTTATTTTTATCGCTGCTATATTCTTTTCGTATAATATTTCTTTATATAGTACGTATTAGCCCAGTCAATAAGAGGTGAAGGAAAAACTTTCAGGTAGAAGTTCTCGACAGTTTGATACAAAGGTAATTCGACGTCGCTGAATCGAATGGTGCTAATGTTTTTTGCAATACGATGTGGCCTTAACGAGAAAAAGGGTAAAAATGGCCGTATCTTAGAATCTAGGCATTTAATCGAAAAAAGTTTCAAACAAAAGTTGTAGA
>NW_014569730.1:315060-317527 GCF_001313835.1 Polistes canadensis
CCTAATGCCTCTCAGTAACCGATTCCCCCCAATATATACAATAGTCCCCACCATGTCTCTACTTGCTTTCTCGCGTCTTCTAGAACATTCGATTATTTCCTATTCCTACATTCGGCCATTCTGCAAATCTTCGGTCCCCGAAGATGGAGGTTCCTCTTCTGACTGATACAATTTCATATGATCCGCCCCTGTGGTGGTAACACGCGGCCCCTCTCCTTTCCCGACATACTTCACCTCGTATCGGTGGTTTCCGATGACACGGGTGACCCTATATGACCCCAAATACTTGGCGAGAATCTTCATTGACGGGCCGAACTGAGTTCTTTTGATAAATACCACGTCATTCTCTTTATATCGTACTGCCTCCTTACATCGTTTATTGTGTTGTCGTCTATTTTCCTCTTGGATTGTCAGGAGATTTTCTTTCGCCATAGCCCTGATCTCATCTCGCTCTTCCTCAAACATCAGTATCGCTTCCGCCTCGATAGCTGCTTTAACCGCAACGTCTTCCTTCTGTTTCATCCTCACTCCAAACAAGATTTCAAACGGAGTACGACCTATGCCACGCTGATATGTGCTGTTCAAGTGCCGTTGCACCTTATCCACGTGGCGATACCACTGCCCAGGCTTCTCCAACGATAACTTGGTCAGCACCGGTATCAGGGTCCGGATGATCCTCTTTACCTGCCCATTTCCCCTCGGCATCCCCGTCGTCACCAGCACATGCTGGATACTCTCAGCCTCACAATACCCGCGGAAGTCGTCCGACGTGAAGGCTGGTCCCCTGTCGCTGACGATCCGCCCTGCATTGCCAAAAATCCTCTGCTGTTCACTCAGTTTGGCCAATACCTCTTTGCTATTCGTCGTTTTGGTCGGATACAACCAGGTAAACTTTGTAAATCCATCGACAACTACAAAGATATGTTTGTATTGTTAACTGGTTGCACTCATTGGACCCACGTGGTCGATGTGATACGTATGCAGGGGCGTATCCTCCTTCGGTATCGGCATCATATCTAGCCAGGAATGAAACATTCGTCTTCGACAGCCTTCACCATTTTTGTTGCACCAAAGTGCCCATTGCCGTGGGCCCTTTTTATTACGTCGGTCTCCAGACATCTTGGTACCACCACTACACTCGTGTCGCCCTTTCTTTTTATCAAGACATCATTCTCTATTGTATAATCCTCGTTTCAATTCTCTTTCGACAAAACTCGATTTTAGTCAACCTGACATCCGTTCTTTTTAGTTTATAATAGCACATTTTTACCGTCGCTAAAAATTTTTCAATTTATTTAAGAGAAATTTTCGCTGCTTTCTGGATTGAATAATAGTAGAAAACCATCTGATTTCTAAAGAAGTGCTATATAACAAAAGCTATAAAACGATTTCCTTCAAGTTTTAAAGCGTATACTAACAAATAAATAGTGTTAGGTCCGATAAAATCTAGCAATTATTATTTATATTTCAACAACTGCAGTCCAAAAAAAGAGAAAAAATCATTTTATTACAACCTTTTTTTGGTTACTTTACGTGTAAAATTCAATTATTTTCCAACGAAATTCGATTGTAGTCAAACTAACATCCATTCTGTTTTGTTTCTAATAGCACATTTTAACCGTTACTGAAAATTTTGTAATATATTAAAAAAAATTTTTGCTACTTTCTGGATTAAATCGTAGTTTAAAACTATAACAATTCTAGAAAAGTGCTATTTAACAAAAGCAATGAAACGTTCTCTTTCAAGCTTCAAAGCGTATACTTACAAATAAAAAGTGTTGAGTCCGATAAAATCTAGCAAATATCATTTATATTTAACAATTGAAGTCTAAAAAAAGAGAAAAAATCATTTTACTATAAATTTTTTTGGTTACTTTACGAGAAGAATTCAATTTTTTTTCTACGAAACTCGACTGTAGTACACCTGACATCAATTCTGTTTAGTTTCTAATAGCATATTTTTACAGTTGCTAAAAATTTTTTAGTATAATTAAGAGAAATTTTCGCTGCTATCTAGATTGAATAATAGTTGAAAACTCTAAAATTTCTAAGAAAGTGCTATTTAACAGAAGCAATGAAACGTTTTCTTTCAAGTTTTTAAGAAAATACTTACAAATAAAATTGTTGAGTCCGATAAAATTTAGCATATATCATTTATATTTCAACAAATGCAGTTCAAAAAAAGAGAAAAAATCATTTTATTACAACTTTTTTTGGTTATTTCACGTGGAGAATTCAATTCTTTTTCGACGAAATTTGATTGAAGTCAACCTAAAATCTATTCTGTTTAGTTTTTCTAATAGCACATTTTTACCGTCGCTATAAATTCTTTAATATATTTAAGAGAAATTTTTGCTGCTTTCTGGATTGAATAATAGTTGAAAACTATCAGATTTCTAAAGAAGTGCTATTTAACAGAAGCAATGAAACGTTCTCTTTCAAGCTTTAAAGCGTATACTTACCAATA
>NW_014569730.1:319567-321668 GCF_001313835.1 Polistes canadensis
AAATTTTAACAAGGCCGCTAAATTTTCCAAGTTCTCCTTTGTTGCCTGGACTACAATAATAAGTGTTATGTTCCGTCATTTATCGGAACAGTAGGAGTAATATTATACAACGGAAAATTCGGATAAGATACACGTTTACAAATATACCCGACCGAGGACTATGCAAAGAAATTGAGATTATTTATTTAGGACCTTTGGGTTTTATTGCGTCGGTATCTATTCATAGAGTATAAAGAACTAATATAGCTATCATATAGGGCATCTTATCTCGAATTCCTAGAACTTGGAGAGTAGTATATTTGATCAGATATCCCTACTCCAAGGTCGCATCGGAGCCCTTTGGTGGGATGTATCGTGAAGGAGTGAAGGAGGGCAGTTACATTTTAGCCCAAAATGAGTTAGTTGTCCATACCCGTTAGGCGGAATCACATCCAAGTGATCCGAGCAGAATTCAATACATTACTCAAGTACAACTAGTCAGTAACCCGAAGTTATTACTAGTAATAAGCATCAACTTTAGCATAGATCATTATACAAGGTCCAAGCACCATACTGATCTCTTGGGAACGAGTATTAATAAATATTCACATTTCATTACAATTTTGAAGTGTATTATTTGGATTAACTCCTTCCGCCCTTACAACGCGGAAGTGGAAAGAGACAGCAGTCTTTTTCCTAGCAAAGTGAGAAAGCGTGTGCACGAAAGCGTGTGCACGAAAGCGTGCACAGTACGGAAGTAGGAACCAGCACTACCGTACAACCGTACATTTGGTTCTGCAAGTCGGATCAATCGTACAATAAATAGTCTTTCAAGCCAGATTGCTCTACGAAAGGTCGCGAACGATCAGCAAGCACGTTCGTGAATTCAATCAACGAGAGCAGCAATAGCATCAACGCCGAGGAAGAATAGGAAGACGCAGGAAGAGGCAATACACGGTATCCAGCCACGCAGCATCAACACAAGCATCTGCCGTCGGAAAGTATCGTTATCGGTAACAGGTCAGTGTCTTTTCTTTCTTAGCCTATCCTTCTCCTTCATTTAATATTGCTACTATTTTGGTACAAACATGCTTTAAAACTTAAAATAAAACGTTTTATAGCTTTTGTTATATAGCACTTCATTAGAAATCTGATAGTTTTCAACTACTATTCAGTCCAGAAAGTAGCGAAAATTTCTTTTAAATATATAAAAAAATTTTTAGAGACTGTAAAAATGTGCTATTAGAAACTAAACAGAATGGATGTCAGGTTGCCTACAATCGAGTTTCGTCGAAAACAAATTGAATTCTACATGTAATGTGACCAAAAAAAGTTGAAATAAAATGATTTTTTCCCTTTTTCTGGACTGCAGTTTTTAAAATATAAATGATATTTTCTAGATTTTATCGGACTTAACACTTTTATTTGTTAGTATACGCTTTAAAACTTGTAAGAAAACGTTTTATAGCTTTTGTTACATAGCATTTCTTTAGATATCTGATAGTTTTCAGCTATTATTTGATCAAGGAAGCAGCGGAAATTTTTCATAAATATATTAAAAAAGTTTTAGCAATGGTATATTGTGTTATTAGAAACAAGACAGAATGGATGTCAGGTTTACTACAATCGAGTTTCGTTGAAAAATAATTGAATTCATCACGTAAAGTAACTAAAAAAAGTTATAAAAAAATGATTTTTTCTCTTTTATTTGACTGCAGATGGTAAAGAGTAAATGATATTTGCTAGATTTTATTTGACCTAACACTTTTTATTTGTTAGTATACGCTTTAAAACTTGAAAGAAAACGTTTTATAGCTTTTGTTATATAGCACTTTTTTAGAAATTTTATAATTTTTAACTACGATTTAATCCAGAAAGTAGCGAAAATTTCTTTTTAGATAATTAAAAAATTTTTAGCGACGGTAAAAATGTGCTATAAGGAAAAAAACAGAATGGATTTCAGGTTGAATACAATCAAGTTTGGTCGAAAAATACTTTAATTCTTCACGTAAAGTAACCCAAAAAAGTTGTAATAAAATGATTTTTTCCTTTTTTTTGGACTGCTGTTGTTGAAATATAAATGTTATTTGCTAGATTTTATTTGAGCTAACACTTTTTATTT
>NW_014569730.1:321735-322755 GCF_001313835.1 Polistes canadensis
TATCTGATAGTTTTTAACTATTATTTAATCTAAAAAGAAGCGAAAATTTCATTTTAAATATTATAAAAATTTTTTAAAAGAAGGTAAAAATGTGCTTTTAGAAACTATACAACAGATGTTTAGTTAACTACAATCGAATTTTGTCGAAAAATAATTGAATTCTAACCGTGAAGTAACCAAAAAAAGTTGTAATTGTTCCGTATTCTATGCAACGAGTGAGTAGGGCGAAGCGCCGTTGCGTATGCGGACCTGCTATGGCGTGAGACGGGCGCGACAAGCAGTATCTTTGTTTTTGGTAGTTACCACGGGAGCGCCAAGACCTTTTTAAGGGCTCCTTCTTTCTTCTAGCTCGCGCTCTCCCACCGCATTTATTACGCTAATCATATGTATCGGCAGTCGCGTTATCATCGGGCTGTTCGGTGATTGGTCCAGCATTGCATCGCGTTTTCGTATAAAGCATAGCGCATTCTTACGTTTAGTGGCACTCATCATTTGGGCATTCGGCACGCAGCATTCAGCACTCTTGGTTCATCACGCGTGATTCTTCGCTCGAGATTCATCTATCTTAGAAAGCGGAGACTTGCGAGAAACTACTTCGAGGAGAATTATTTGTATTGCGCAATACTACATCATTCAAGTTCGGCCAGCGACAAGAGACAAAGGCGGTCCTGTACTTGGCCAGAATTATCCTGATTTGTACGGATTCTTCGTACTTCTTCGAGTATATAAGGAAAGAATTCGCGCAGTTTCAAAAAGCATTAAGCGAGATAGATCGTACCAGCCCGCGCGATATAGTGAAATTAAAGATTAGAATTTCCAAAATCGATAAGGATGWGGCAATATTAGAGGAAATGATAGAAAAAACTTCCGGTGAAGCGATGGGAACGCTAATTGACGAAATTTAAATTCATGTCGAGTCAGTCATCGATGTTAAGGCGGAAACGGAATTGATTATTAATAGAGCGGAATCGGTAGCCAGTCAAGTTACAAATTCGCCTACCGCGAGTCTGCTGTCTCAGG
>NW_014569730.1:325450-326441 GCF_001313835.1 Polistes canadensis
GATACATGCGAGAGCTGACGGAATAAAACACATTGTGTTTAAAACACTTAATTTTACTAATTAAACAGTATGGATGTTWGGTTGACTACTTTCGAATTTTGTCAAAAAATAATTAAATTCTAAACGTAAAGTAACCAAATAAAGTTGTAAGAAAATAATTTTTTCTCTTTTCTACGACTGCAGTTGTTGAAAAGTAGATGATATTTGCTAGATTTTATTAGACATAAAACTTTTTATTTGTTTGTATACGCTTTAAAACTTAAAAAAAAACGTTTTATAACTTTTGTTACATAGCATTTCTTTAGATATCTGATAGTTTTTGACTATTATTTAATGTAGAAAGCAGCGAAAATTTTTTTTAAATATATATCAAAAAATTTTTTGCAACGGTATAATGTGCTATTACAAACAAGACAGAATGGATGTTTGGTTGACTACAATCGAATTTTGTCGAAAAATAATCGAATTCTTCCCGTAAGGTAACCAAAAAAAGTTGTAATAAAATGATTTTTTTTTTTTTTTCAACTGCAGTGGTTAAAAAGTAGATGATATTTCTAGATTTTTTTGGACATAACTCTTTTTATTTGTAAGAATACACTTATAACTGGAAAGAAAACGTCGTATAGCTTTTGTTATAAAGTACTTTCTTAGAAATTTCATGGTTTTTAACTACAATTTAATCCAAAAGTAGCAAAAATTTTATTCTAAATATAATAAAAAATTTTTAGCGACGGTAAAAATGAACTACTAGAAACATAACAGAATGGATTTCAGGTTTACTGCAATCGAGTTTCGTTGAAAAATAATTGAATTCATCACGTAAAGTAACTAAAAAAAGACGTAAGAAAATGATTTTTTCCCTTTTTTTGGACTGCAGTAGTCTAAATATAAATGATGTGTGTCCAAATTCTTTCGGACTTAACACTTCTTATTTGTAAGCATATGCTGTAAAGCTTGAAAGAAAACGTTTCATAGCTTCTGTTTAATAGCA
>NW_014569730.1:328256-328849 GCF_001313835.1 Polistes canadensis
AGAATTGAATTCTACACGTAAAGTAACCAAAAAAAGTCGTAATAATATAATTTTTTCTCTTTTTTCTGACTGCAGCAGTCCAAATATAAATGATGTTTGCCCAATTTTTTTATTATTAACACTTTGTATTCGTAAGTATACGCTTCAAAGCATGAAAGATAGCGTTTCATTGCTTCTGTTAAATAGCGTGTTTTAGATCTTTTATAATTTTTAACTACGATTTAATCCAGAAAGTAGCGAAAATTTCTTTTTATATATATTAAACATTTTTTAGCAAAAATAAAAATGTGCTACTAGAAACAAGACAGAATCGATGTCAGGTTGACTACAATCGAGTTTCGTCGAAAGAGAATTGAGCACTTCACGTAAAGTGACCCAAAAAAGTCGTAATAATATGATTTTTTCTCTTTTTTTTGACTGCAGTAGTC
This sequence comes from Polistes canadensis, assembly GCF_001313835.1. Taxonomy (NCBI): domain Eukaryota; kingdom Metazoa; phylum Arthropoda; class Insecta; order Hymenoptera; family Vespidae; genus Polistes; species Polistes canadensis. Next base: position 328,685 of record NW_014569730.1, read on the forward strand.
CAAATATAAATGATGTTTGCCCAATTTTTTTAATATTAAAACTTTGTATTTGTAAGTATACGCTTTAAAACTTGAAAGAAAACGTTTTATAGCATTTTATTATATAGCACTTCTTTAGATATCTGATAGTTTTCAACTATTATTCAACTCAGAAAGCAGCGAAAA
>NW_014569731.1:0-13998 GCF_001313835.1 Polistes canadensis
TATAAAATAATATAAAAAAAAAAAAAAATTTTGTAGTTGCTGAGGAAGTCCCCAGTAAGGGACGAAACGTTCAACAAGATCAAATAAATTTGTTCATCMAAATTTATTAACTGTCTTCAATTTTCCCTTTGAAACTCATATATATTGTATTGAATATTGATAATTAAATACATTTGACTATATGAATATTATTAATATTTTTAATTAGTACAAAATTGTAGTAGGGTTGTATTAATTTAATACTAATCATACTTGCATTCTTCAATATTTATAATAAGGGTTTGCATTAAGGTTACAATACTAATAAAAAGCATATATTGATACTAAATTATAAATATTTAAACGAAATAAGTTTAAAACTATTTATCCAATGAATATAATCATCAGTCACATCGAGTAAACTCAATAAAATAAATCCTAGTAAAACAATTCGTTCCACAGAGATATTTTATCCTACTTTTATAGTAAGATCTTCCGTGTTAGATTCGTCTAACTAACTTACTTAATCCTTAGCTGGGAAAGGTACAGAATTGGTACACTAGGAAAAGATGGTGGAGGTGAAGGAGGAAGGAATAAAGGAAGAAGGGATCTGGTTGGGACGGGGGCTAGTGGGGGAGTAGGAGGGGTGAGGGGGAGGTTGGACGTTTTAAGCGACAACACCGCCAGCGAGGAGTCGTAAATCCGCGTCGAGAAAGTTCGAAGACGATGAAGAGGTACGAGCCGAACTCCAAGATGCAAAAGGAGAAAATGAAGAGAAGAGTTCTTCGCGGTTCTCTGTCTCTAAAGAGAGATAGAACCTGCGGTAAACTAAGGATGAGGGAGAAAGATAGAAGAAATAGTAGAAGAGGAGGATGCTGCATTATCCGAGAGAATCGAAGTTTGGCTCTCCTGAAAGATTCTTCTTTGCGATACGAGCTTTGATGGATTGTTTTTCCTTTTTTTTCTTTTTGCCCTTCCTTCTTTTTTCTTCAGAAAATTTTTTTTCTTCTTCTTTCGTTCTGTTTTTTTTTGCTGGGAGGGAGGGAAAAAGAAAAAAGCTGATGCAGCTCGCCACTTCCCGCAAAACGTGGCGTTTTCAAGAAGAGAACATGAATCATCCGAACGGATGTGCGTGTGTGCACGAGTGTGTGTTGTGTGTCTGTGTGTGTGTGTGTGTGTGTGGTGTGTGGTGTGTACGTGTATACCTTCTCTCGTCGTTAAGATCGTTCAAAACTTCCAAACTCGAAGGAACAAACGTGAGTCTCAAGAGAAAACGTTGTTGAATTTGGTATGGAGACCTGGGAGACACGTTTTTTGCTATATGGATGATGATAATCGTATTCCACGAACGTAGGGAACATTTTCAATGATTAGTTAACGTTATCTCTCTCTCTTTCTTTCTCTTTCGCTCTTTTTCTCTCCGTTGCAAATGATCGTAGATTTTGAGGAGAAAGCTTTTGAAGGTAGTTTTCTTCTCACCTTCTTCCCTTATTCTTCTTCTTATTCCTATGGAAATGGGAAAGTCCTTGCTTAACATTTTCTTTCGCAGATTGCAATTAACGTACCATGATCATTACCAGTTTTAATTCGCACGAGTTTCGAAGTCGAAATTTGGGGTTGAATTAACACGTAACCACCGTACGTAAGAGTATGTGCGTATCTGTGACCGTGTCTGTGACCATGTCCGTGTGTAAGAGAAAGAGAGAGAGAGAGAGAGAGAGAGAGAGAGAGAGAGAGAACTGCGGCGAGTTAACAGCGTTACCGACGCGTCGATATGATCGCAATTTCAGCTTACAACCATAATTAACGCGGACTGCATTGCCAGAGCACTTGAGTGGGCAACGCTAAAACGTACTTTGCCAGCCATTAACTGCGAGAGATGCGAGTCCCAGCCGTCGCGTCCTACCAAATGAAACTCTGGAAAAATCACGGAAGTGACGTCGAAGGGTCGAAAAACGTATAACTTTTTTTTTTTAAATCCTCTACATGAAAGCTACTGAATTTTTTTTTTATACATTTTTACAAGCTTTCTTTTTTTTCATCGTCAGTATTTTTGATATTAATTTAATGATAAATATTTTTGGGAAGTAAATTTGGCATTATTTCTGTGAATATTTGAAAATTTATTAAACGTTAATTATCGAGGATTGATTTTGTTCACGTTATTTCCATGTTGTGATTTCTTATTATAAATATTAATTATTAATATTTTATTATACACTAATACTGGATAAATATGAGCTATCCTATATTTTTTGATTCTTTTAAATTATTAAGCACATACACACACATACACAAATTCTACTAATAATACATGCTTTTAAAACAGAATGCTATAAAAAAATTATTATAAACTATAATAATATTTGCGTGTCAGCTGGATAACCTTGATAACTGGTAAAGGTAGAAAACTAAAATGACAATTTCTTAATCGTGCCACAATTAATTTCAATTTTCTCAGTTTCGAGAAACTATGAAAGAGATGTGCGAACAAATAAGAGACAGAACGAGAGAGAAAGAGAGAGAAAGAAATAGAAAAGACTAAAAGAGAATTAGGTCTTATGGGATTTCTCTTCGGCGGTCATAGAACAGCGGGAAAGATACTTTTAGGTGAAAACCTTATACCGCACCACTTCATCTTTCCTTTGGCAGAAACTTAACGGAAGAATGAAATACGGTTGAAATCTTAGACCTTATTCATTTCACTAAATTTTATTATGTATTATACTTGTACGCGGTTCGATTTAATGAGACAATGATATAGTTTCGCATGTTCATCGCAAAAATTAGTCTCGAAAAAAATACAGCGATAGGGATTTGATATGAGTGGTTAAGATTAATTTTCTATGCGAATTACTTTTCGTGATTTTATGTAAACCCGTTTAGATGCCTAGCGTTACATTGTAACGTTGATATACGTTCAAATGTTCATCGCAAAAATTAATCTCGAAAGAAGTATGGGATTATGGTGGATTAAAAGTGGGAGGCGTTGAAGATTAATTTTCGCTACGAATTATTTTTCGTAATTTTATGTAAATTCGTTTAGATTCCTAGCGTTATATATATTACAACGTTGATATATGTTCGAATGTTCATCGCAAAAATTAATCTTAAAAGAAGTTTAATGGTAATGGTTAAAAATGGAGATGGCAATATGAGTGGTTAAGATTAATTTTCTATTCGAATTACTTTTCGTGATTTTATGTAAACTCGTTTAGACTCCTAACGTTATGTAAATTGCAACATTGATATATGTTCGAATGTTCATCGCAAAAATTAATCGCGAAAGTATTATGATATTATGGAGGATTAAGAGTGGCGGTAGTGAAGATTAATTTGCGGTGCGAATTACTTTTCATAATTTTATGTAAACCTCGTTTAGATCCTCTAATGTTGCATTGGAACGTTGATATACGTTCGAATGTTCATCGCAAAAATTAATTTCGAAAGAAAGATGGTGATAAAGAGTTGGAGAGGTAGGTGCTTAGTTTATGGGTGTTTGAAAATGAATTTTCCCTGCGAATTACTTTTCGTAATTTTATGTTAATCCCGTTAGGGCTGGCAATGTTACGTTGGAACTTTATACACTTGCGTTAATATGCACATACGTTATATATTATTATGATATAGCAGGCAACTGTATTCGTGCAGAGAAGGAAGAATAGATATGAGACATGTTAGCTTTCATAACGTAGTAGGTATACCGTGTTTGGAAGGGTTGCTCGTCCAAGGATTATTGTCTCCCTTTATAGGATATACAATATTCATTCACTATTCCATCAAAGGGATCCTGTAACGTGTTTGATGTAAACGATCGTACGTTCAATTTTACAACAATCATATTTTTTTTCTCCTACCGCTGGTCAACTTTATGTATCATATTGTTTTGCAAGAAAATAAAAAATAATAAAAGAGGAACGGAATAAAACGATAAAAAAAAATGGAGGGTAATAATATTTTGTTTATTTATATACATACAGGAAGGATTTCATATTGAATGCATGTACTATTCGTAGTAAAAAGAATGGTAAAAATCAATATTTATGCATTATATACGTTTCGTCGGATAATCCATTAGCAGTTTCACCGAATTGTTCATCTTTTTTTTTTTTCTTTTAAACATTTGTCCGATGCATCCACGATAAAGTTATAGGAATGTTTTTCTTTGCTATCTGTATATTTGTATAAGAAAAGGAGAACTACTTTTATTTTTCTCTCTTATGGTTTACTGTCAAAAGATTATTTATAATTAAGCAATGCGATGTTATTGAGCGGCTACTTGTTCTTTTCTCTCTCTCTCTCTCTCTTTCTCTTGCAATAAGGAGCCACAAACAAGCTCGTTTTCCAGAACCAATATTACGAAACAGATTTTCATATTATTACTTTTCAAGTCGTAGCCCATTCTCATAGTAGTGCATATGCGAGGCTTATTTACTCGGTTTTAAGCAACTGCCGTTTTCTATTCTCGACCCTTTTCACTCTCTCACAATCACGATTTGTGTGGAAACATTTTTCCTCGCAGTGGTATATATGTATGTGTATGTGGCAGTGGTGGTGATGGTGGTAGTGGGAGGAAGGAGTAGTCGCATTGCCAATTGAAACGTAGAACTTTAAAACGTGGTCAGTTGTGGCGTGACAAAGAAAAAGGTTATACTACGTGGGAAAAGTGTATCTATTTTCTTTGTTTTGATTTTTCTGACTTTTTCTTCCTTTTTCTTTCTGTTTTCATCCTTTTACCCCCGATCCTTTTTCCCTGGTGTTTGATCGCCTACGATCTTTTACTTTTCTATTTCTTAATCCTTTGATTCCCCAGCTTATGTGCACTGAGAAAAAGAAAGAGAAGTCCTTCGAGATTGCCACAGACTGAAACTTCCGACGGAAGTTTCATGATTTAGAAAGACATGTTTCTCGCGAGCCTTTCGACTTATTCCTATACTTTCAAAGAATCCATAACCGATATGTAGTTATTTTTCTAGATTCTTTTTCCTTCTTATTGTCGTTGTTCTTCTTCTTTTTCTTCTTCTTTTTATTCTTCTTTTTATTCTTCTTCTATTCTATTAAGGCTATTAAATTAAACTTTTTTACAACCGGATCATAAAAAACTCCGAATTTTATAATTTTTTCAATTCTTTCTTATTCTCTTTTCTATCTTAATTATGTTGGAGCCGCGTGCGTCTATTTTGAGGTTCTTAAGATGTTGCACCCATATTAATATTTTGTCAAATTTTAGTCCTAATATTTTTAGATGTTCTGTTGATTTGATAGGTGAGGAGGTTAACATGAGTTCTATGGTGGGTAGTTTCTTCTTGCCTCTCCAAAAGGTGATGTATTCGGATTTACTTTTGGAAGAAATGAATCCAGTACTAGCTGCCCAGGTAGTTAAATTGTCTAGAGATTGTTGCAATAACTTTTGTCTTGTACTTGTGTTTTTCCCTAAATAGTAAATAGCTAATTCGTCTATTTATTTTTTTATTTTCGATCAAAACTCACTATTATTTTTCGATCGTAGTCGAAAGAATATGCTTCAAACTTTGCAACCTACCCTTGTATATTTAACTGTTTTAATTTTCTGTAATTTTGATTAATAACGAAAATTAATAGATCTAGCGTACGAAATATTTCAAATAAACGAATCGAAAAGAAAGAAAATAATTGAAAGAAATCATTTAGGCGACGAACATTAGGGGAAAATTTGCTAATACGTTTTCGATAGCAGCAGTCACAGTGAGACGTCTACTACCAAACATCTTCGTTGCTCGTAATTTGATTTTCGTTGAGTCTTAACACGTTCCGAAACTGGCAAGTTTATGACTGTGTGGTGGGCGATGCAGGTGATGCTGGCGTTATGCGCGACTAAATTAGCATTAGTTCCCTTAACCCCCACCCTCTCGCTGTTCCACCACCTTCTCTTTTACTTCCTCTTCTTCCTTATCTGCCCTTCTTCGAAAGGAATTGCCACTCCAAGTACTGAGAAAACACTTTTGTATGGGTACTTAGACTGCTTACACATTGCCTCGCTTTTGACTAGTGGAAAGGGGGATTCGGTGGGTGGAAACGTTCACTATTACTCTGTATTTTCTCTGCAGGAAAATGGGAGTCCGTATTAATGCGTTTACGAGCATCCTAACGAAACTTTCACCATTCCCCTTGTACCGAATCGAGCAGGGTACTGAATTTTCAATCTAAATAACATTTAATTAAAATGAATAGTAAAACATTTTAATTTCTAAGAAAAAAAAACCGTTATATTGTTTTTCAGTAAATGCAGAAAAATATTTATGTTATGTGCATTTTTTCTTTTTTATATTATTTTTTTTTCTTAATACGATCGTCGTACATTGCGTTTAACAAGCTCATCCATCGTAAAAGGTATCAAACGGCCAATATTATAGCCGCTACAAGGTGAACTCGACGAGTATCATCCAACTTTTATTTTGCTTTTTTGCTAGGAAATAAAAGCGTTTGGAAAGATGAATGGAGGGGGAGAGGGAGAGAAAGAAAGAGACAAGAAAAAGAAGAAGAAAGAAAGAAACCTAACGTTATGTGGCAAATCACGAGCAACGAGAAAATCTCAAGAAGAGAGAGAACAAGCGAGCAGTCCTTTCTTCTTCTTGGATTTTTCTTCCTTACCAGTAAAAACGGGTCTCGTCGAAGCAGTAACAGCAGAAGTAAAGGCTGGCTACGTGGTGGAGAAATGATTTAAGAAGAGTTGTTTTATTTTACCAGCTATCTTTCAAACGTGAGATCTTCTCGGTTTTTGATTTTTATCTTACTTATCGGTCCATCGAAAAAAGAAGACCTAAAGAGGGGGGAGAGAGAGAGAGAGAGAGAGAGAGAGAAAATAATATCGATGAACGTGAAACTATTAAAATTTAAACTATGTTTAAATAAATCCATATTTCGTTATTTATTTCCTATAAATTCAATTTCGTGTAGAAAAAAGAGGAATAATAAAAAAATAATAAAAAATCTCGTTGAGAATTGTGGAGCGTTACTCGAACAATATTTAAAAAAAAATATCAATTATCTATTTGTTTACTCTAAATTCGATTTCACATGACACAACGATAAATCAAAAATTAATATTGAACAATAGTAAAGTTAGTGTTACCTAAACGATGCTTAAAAAAATATCAATTTTCAGTTTGTTTACTAGGAATCCGATTTCGGATAACTGACATGAGAGAAAAATCAAAAATTGATATTAAACGATCGTAAAGTGTTATCCAAATCGGTGCTTAAAAAGTCAAAACGTTTAGTTTGTTTGTTCGAAATTCAATTTGATATAATAGGTAAAAAAAGATATCGGGGGTAGAAGGGTGGATAGAATATAGAGGAACATTTTGGATAAAAGCAAGCGTGCTGCGTCCTTCCGAAAGGTTGTCGGCCGTACAAAACGGTGCGTCGAAAATGGGTAGTGTCGCTGACAGATTGGGTCCAGTTGCGGTGAGCGAAAATATGGTGGGGAAATTCGCGCAGAGCAGCCCGCAATCGGCAAAATTGCGACGTAAAAGCCGCGGGTGCTCTGGGTAGATGTTCGTAGAGAACGCGCGGACATTGCTGTATACCAAGCGCTGCTCGGTGCTCAGTTCAGACTGGTTAAACGATAATGAAACTATCGTGGTCGGGTTCTGTGACGTTATAGAAAAAAAAAAAAATAAATAAAAAAAAATCCGAAAAAAAGAGGACAAAAAAGTGTAGAAATCTCCGCGCGCGTGGTGTGTGTTATACGACATGCGATAAAGGTGTTAAAGGACGTAGTAGGGAAATCACTTCGACGAGATTACCGTGTAGTTTAATATATGTATGTGTTGTAACTTTAACATGAAGGTAATTAAAATACGAATTGTTACATTTTTCTTCGACGAAACAATTAACACTTGTTTTTCTATATTATTATTATTGAGATTGATATTTTTAAAATTGTTTTTTCAATCTTTTTTTTTCATTAGCATGTAACAACGTAACCTTGACGGAATTATAATACAACTTTATGAGCTTACAAATTGTTACTCGATATTGATAATATAGTAATAAAAATGTTAATACATTAAATAGAAATATTATTTAATGAGAAATAGTTCAAAGAAAACATTACAAAAAGAAAGAAAGAAACAAGAAGAAAAAGTTCTTTCATTTAAGCTTCTTCTGTTAATTGCTTTTAACCAAAGCTAATATCCTACGGTCATGGTTCAGCAAGACTGTGAAGGGTGTTACCAACATCATCACCGGATCAGAACTACTTTCCGCTCTTGTAAACACCCCACTGAATTTCGTCTTAACTACCATCTCTTTCTCTCTCTTTTTCTTTCTTCGACACTTTTCTCCCCTTCTAACTCAGCCGTGTACACGCTGTCATGTCGGCCCGTTTACTTGTCGGTTCTCCCCCTTCCTCCATCCTCCTCCATCCACCTCCATGCTCCTCCACCCTTTTTCCACAGTTTCTTTTTCTTCTTCAGCACCATTCTCTTCGCACTTTCTCTACCACTTTCTTTCTTTATTTCTTTCTTTCTATTTCTTTTATTTTCTTGTTTCTTTCGCTCCTTCCACAAGACAGAACATCTCGCGTTTTATTCGTGGACTCTACGAGCCACCCAACCGCGTGAAAACTCGAAAAACCTCGCCAACTCTATAACTGTCTTAGTTTTAGTATCTTTATATATTTTTTCTTTCACACTATCTTCATATTTTTTTCTTTCTTTTTTCTTTTTTCTAAATTCACCGTAATTATCTTCACCGTCATCATCACCTTCTCCTTCGTCTTCTTTTCCTCCTCTATTTCTCTTCTTCGTGTATTGGTGTACGAGTATGCGTTCTCGAAAAGACGAAAGAGTCATTCATAACATATGCTTTTCCACGCAATCATCTCGATGCAGATGCGTACGTTGACTTTTACGAAATTATTACCCCTACTTCACTCACTTCTTCTTTTTCTTCTTGGTTCTTATTCTACATTGCACGAATATTTATTCCTTTCACCTTTGAAAAAATATTGTCCTACTCGACGCAATTTATACTCCTCTCGACGTTTCGCCACAAGACTAAAATTATAAACACGACCTCGAAATATATTCTTATTTTTATTTACTTGCAACCCAATGCATTTATCTCTCTCTCTCCCTCCCTACCTCTCTATCTTTCTCTCTGTTCTTCTACTACATAAATATTTATGTACCTATTCGTCATCGTAGGAAAGAATTTTTTGATAAATTTTATTATCCAAGGGGACAATCCTGCATTTTCGATAATAGATTCTCTCGACAAAAAAAAATCCAAATATTAATACGTTTACTGTCACGTTGGTCACCCGTAATTGCCATTTGTTTTATCGATTAGGCCATGTTCTCTTTTATCATATTGTCAGAATCGTGGCTTTAACAGGCAAATCATGTAAAATTAACGCGACAGTCAAGGTATTAACATGATTGATTGTTTTAAAAATTGGATTACCGTTTTCGATTGTTTATTCGTTGAGATATTGTTGAGTTGCATATTATTGGTTATTTTAATAATAATCCGCAATCACTTAGTTGCCAATCCAATAGATATATTTATATCTTTAACATTTATTAATATATTAATATTTATTATTAATTTATTATTCGAATCAATTATTTGACGAATGATTGATTATAGAATAAAATATTTTCTCGATTATTCTCGAACTCTATCTACATTTATTTTAAAAATGAATTCGTCGTTAGAACAATATTAATATACGATGCAAACTGAATTATAAAAATTATAAAAACTGAAAGAATATCAGTATCGATTTTATCGAAAAAGCGGGAAACGCGTATAGTAGAATGGCGGAAAGAAAGAAAGGGATAGAATGAGAGTGAGGGAGAGAGGGTTGGGGGAGGGAGAGAGAAGGCGACGAGTCCTCGTTTGTTCATCGTATTTAATTTTGCGCGTCCATCTTGTACCCGTTGGAGAGACGAATTGCCCCGGAAAGCGAGAGACAAGCGTACTGCGGGATGCTTTATCGCGTCCGGTCCGGTCCGGTCCGGTGGTGCGGCCTGTCTGGTATCATCGGGTTCGTCGAAACGTATCGCTTGGTTGAACGAAACAAAAAATCCTATATTCCGGAGAATGGTGGTGGTGGAACGTAATCCTTCTCGTCAAGCATGTTTTGACGTGTATACGTGACGGACGATTACAACGGGATCCGACACGTGTTTAGTTCTTCCTGAACCAAACCATCGAACGTATCTCATTTTACGTGACGCATTGTAATCTACCATAATTTATTATATATTTATTTACTTTTCCTTCTACTACTTTATCTCTTTCTCTCGCTTCGTATCCTTTCTTTTTTTTTTTTTTTTACTACCACAATATGATATTTTTTATCCAATTTATACGGAAAATTATTTTTATACAATTTTTTTTACTATCAGTAAATAACATTTTCATTATACGAAAATATAATATATTTTTTACAAATTATTCCTTTCCCCATTCTATTTTACAAATTTAAAAATAAATATATCCCGTATTTTTTCAATAGTAATTTATTATCAAAAAAAAGTTAGATTCTTTAAATGAAATATCATTTTCCGGTTTAGAAACGGAACTATTCTTTTCGAACTTTCAACATTACGTTCGAATAAGTCTATGAAGTATGAGAAAAGGAAAGAATGTTACTTACTTCCGCACCTCTTATTTGTTCAAGGTAAGAATCGAGCAGGAATAGCTTCCAGAGATGGAATATTAACATTTGATCTTCGCTTCTTCGAGGAAGTAAATGGAGCGCAAAGAGTTTCGGGATAGTTCGTGCGTGAGAAATAGGAGAGGGGGCTGGAAAGGGGGATAGGGTGGAAAGAGGGGGTGGTGGTTGGGAGGAGGAATCTTTTCCGTTTGCTCTGATACCTAATAAAATACCTCGATATTATAGTTGCCATCTCCTCGGGGAAGTATTACGAGGATAGAAAAATTTCTCACCTGGGAAATATGAGTTTACTTTAATCTTTTTTTCTTTCACTACCTCTCCCTCAGCCATCCCCCTATTTTATTTATGTTTTGTTTTTTTTCTGACTAAGATACGCAAACTGTCAGAGGAATAAAAAAAAATAAAAAGAAAGAAATCGTAATCGGACCCCAGCGACATAGCCCGACGATTCTTTAGACGCCCCTCCCCCTCCCTCACACCGCCTTCTTTTTTGTATTACTTTTATTTGTTCGTTTCTTTTCTTCCTGACAATTTTTTCCCCCATCTTCGGCAATTTTGACAACCTAGCCACGCGTTTACGAGTTTGTTTCCAACATGATCTATGCGCGAAGATTTACCGTCCGAGTTCGTCTCGTTTCGAATGCGTTATTGCGGTCGAGGAAGAATATTTGTTTCCAAAGTATTTCGTGCCGTTTTTCTTCGGAAAAAGGGACTTCGAAATTTATTGCGTTTGGCAATAAAGATGCCCTTCCGTTCTGGCAACCCTTGTGAATCATGTTACCGAAATTCTCGATCGGGTTGCTCTACCATTTTCTTTTTTTCTTTTTTTTTATCGTTCTCATTGGTTGTATTTTTTTTTGTTTTCTTTATCTCCCTTAGCCGTTTTGATAAACCTTTTTTTTTACGATATTTCTGAAAATCCTCTAGACTTAAATCTGTGCTCGTAATTGCTCATCGAACAAAGTTTTTCTATGAACGGTATGAGACCATTCGTTGATTTTGTTTGTAACGTACATGTATTTTTGGAGGAAAGTTTCTCAAAAATCGCAGATATTTTAACATGGTTTTAATATACGATATAATAAAATTATATTCATATGTTTTTAAATAAATGTTGTTCACGATGAATTATCGGTTAATATTTGAATTCGTGCTTCTAGTTCGTATACTATTATATGATACCAAGGATCGCGAAAGTACTTAATCGAGTAAAGAGGATCGGTAAGTTTGAGAAGCCCATTTTTTAAAGGAATACATTTCGGAATTATTTCGTGAGACGTATTTTCATAATACAGCTCGTAGAAACGTACACTGGTACAGCGTTACGAGAAGAATTAGCCTATTGACTCGCTGTCAGATCGCACTTTCAACTCAGGATATTCACCTCGTGCAACCGTCGTTGTGTGTAACGAGGGAGTGAAAAAGAGATAGAAAGAGAAAGGGTAAGAGAGAGAGAGAGAGAGAGAAAGTTCAGGGGCCGTAGTATAATGTGGGAGTGCATTTGCCAGATTAAAATGCTATTGGGGTGCATCGAAACGCTTGTAAATATGTTCTCGTATATGTATGCGTGCGTGCGTGCGTGCATGCGTGTGTGTGTGTGTATATGGGTCTGCATGGTGAACAGATATGATCCTAGACCGATTGGAAAATAAAATTCAATCCGTTGAGAAAAACAAACGTTTTGCTTCGGCTTATTTCTTTTCGATAGGTTGTTCGAAAGAGTGGAAGGCAAATCGTGACTAGGTGAAAGGAAGAAAAAGTGGAAAAGGAAAGAGAAAGAGAAAAAGAAGAAGAAGAAGAAGAAGAAAGATGCTTCTTCTATTCGGACGAATAATCAGGAAAGCTCGCGTAATCATCTCGAGTCGATCGAGCAGCTTCCATCTCCTTTATCTTCTTCCGTTTTCTTTCTTTTTTTTCCTCTTTTTATCGGCCTTTTTCGTCTGGATGCTTCTCCACTCTTGACTCCGACCTTTAAATCAATGCACGCGATGCATTCCGCTAACGATCTTTTCTCTCCATAAGTAAAAGAGAGACTCTTGGATTAAGTACCAAGAGTGGTGGAATATTTTTCTAAAGAATTTTTTTCTAGATTATGTTAGACGTCATCAAATATCTACATTCACTTGGTCAATAATTTGTTTTTTATACATAATTCAAATATTCTTCACTAGTATTTTGTAAAATAAATGAGTCAGTACATATATATTTTTTTTTTAGTTAACAATTTGTAAAACAAATTGTCTGATATTTTATAAATATTTTTAATCATTTAATTATAAAATAAATTCTTCAATATGAATAAACAATAATTTATCGGTATTTTAAATAAATCCTCACTAACAGAATTGCATTATAGGATTATGTATTCAACGCATTCTGATATTTTATCATAAATATTGTCACTTCTTGTATTAATCGTTTCAATACCAACCATCATATCACATAATGATATTTCATTATATTATAAATAACAATTTATTTTAAATACAATCCTAACAAATACTAACCGTTACAAAATTTATTTCACTTGCTTATCCATGTATCGCTAAATAAATTTAAGTGTTCTGAAATGTTGGATAATTGACGTGACATTGATTATATGCATGCACGAAAGTAGGAAACGTTTGTGAATTCACCGGGTGAATACGAAAATGCCTGTCTACTTTCCATATTTATGTGTAAGAGTTTAGAGGTGGGAAGAGAAGATTGGGTTGGATTGGGGTGATATTCTGCATTGGTGTATCAACCCTTGGAAGGACCTCTTTGGAGACAACCTAACCCTTCTACGGGAAAGGGTTCCGACCCTTCAACTAACCGAATCCTCATTCCCTTCCTTTCGTTCCTTGTCCCTCACCCCTACCTCTTCCATTTCACTCTTTGATACGAGTGAAGCTTCGACCAAACTCTAGAACGCAAACAATATTATCGTAGACGACGGCACGTCGAATTATTGAAACCGTTCGTAATTCGATTCGTCGAAGGAAATTAATGCCCTCTATGTCTCTTCCTATCTATCCATCTATCAATAAAAAAGAAAAAAAAGAAGGAGAAAGAGAAAGGGGAAGATGAAAAACGAAGTTACTCATACGTCGACGAGATTTTCAATGAAATCGGAGGAACTCGATACCGGGTGACACTTCGTTTTCGATTGTAAAGCAACGAGGATTCAGGGATCCAATAATGATACTCGAAAGCTTCCTAACACACATTCCATGGTGTTTTACCGCGAAATTACTTTTGTTGAAAACGTGTCGCTTTTGTGAAAGTCGAGAGATTTTCGAGCATCGAAATAACGAGAAAGGATATAAGAACGGGAGCAAATGCGAAATAGAGAGAGAGAGAGAGAG
>NW_014569731.1:14068-38842 GCF_001313835.1 Polistes canadensis
GAGAGAGAGAGAGAGAGAGAGAGAGAAAGAAAGAGAAAGAAAAGGGCAGAAGGGAAGGGAATGGGAAAGGGGGAGAAACTGAGAGAATAAGGGTAGAGGAATCTCAAGTCCGCGAGGGGCCAACTGTGGTAAGGTAAAAGCGCGAAGGCATTATCGAAGTTCGTTGGAGGAGTTTCCTCTTAACGAGGAGTTCCTCCCACTCGCGTAATTAAATTCCATCCCTCTGGCAGGCATCGAGCGTGCTACCAAGCAAGCAAACAACCAAGCAACCCACCCACTACCACCACCAGCATCAACCAGTCTTCGTATGCCGTCCTTTCACGTTAGAAGAAGAGAAAGACTTTTTCGACGACGTCTAGCTATTTTCCACCCCCCAACCTCCATTTCTTCTCCCTCTCTCTCCCTCTCTTTTTTGTCCTCTACGAATCGACCGCATTCTTCGGAAGGTATCAATATCTTTTCCTTGCTAGAAAAATGTCAGGTCAGCTCTCTGGAGAGTGAGGAAGAAAGAAAAGAAAGAGAGAGAGAGAGAGAGAGAGAGGGAGAGAGAAAGGGATAGGGATGAAGCAAAAAGAAAGGTGTTATTCTTTCGGGAGACCTCATTCTCTTTTCCCTTTCCCCCAAGCCCCTTTTTATTTCTTCACGTGAAAACGTTTTACTCAGCTACTATTCACTAGTCCTTCATTCGATATCCAACACGATTTTTCCAAAGTCGATGAGAACCTTAAAACACACACGTAAAAATATAAATTTTTTTTCTCGCGCGCAGGTGTGTGTGTGTGTGTGTGTGAGAAAAAATAAGAAATAAATAAAAAAGAAACGGACGATGAGAGAGGAGGAGAAGAAGAGCAAAAAAAAAAGAATAGAAAAAAGTATAGGAATAACAGAGAAGAGACAACGTGTATCGCCATGGGGTTGGCGCCAGGCATTGATTAATGGACTCCTTCTTGCTCCAGAATGCGTTTCGATGGCAGCGAAAAAAATTACTCAACTGCAGCAACGGGACAAGGGCATATACAACAACAGAAGCAGCGACAACGACGTCGTCGTCGAAGACGAAGATGAAGACGATGAGAACGAAGAGGACAAAAGCATGCTCGATTAATTGAAGTCGTTGCACGTGCCCCCATGATCGTTCAGGGTCCCCCGTGTCGTTGTTGTTTAATCGCGTACGAAGGGCAACGTTGGTGGTTGATTAAGAACTCGTTGAATCGATACCGACGCTCATTTATCACGAGATCCTCTCCCATGTGTGTATCTTATTCACGTGTGTTGTGTTGTAAAATAAATGCTTAGGGTTAGGTATAGAAAACGATGTTGGACAAAAAATTGCTTTGGGAATTGCAAAAAAAAAGAAGAAGAAGAAGAATATTATGTTAGATTACTTTACGTTGATATTTATGCAGATATTATATTTTATCGGTTTATTCTATATTGATGGAACGAAAACTATGTTTAATACAAAAGAAAATAAATGAGTGAAGTAATTGAAATCAGTAAAATTGTTCACTTTGTTTCATATTTATTCCATGAATAATAATTTTGTGATAATTTCATTTCTTTCTTGCTTATCCCCTTTTTTTCTTTTTGCGAATTAATTATTCTTATAATTTTGTTATTTGTCAACATAAAAATGGGACAATTTATTCGACAAGACGAGTATTATTTTTATTTTTATATATTATTATTATTATTATTATTATAATTATTATAAATTTTATTATTATTACTATTTTTATCATCATCATCATCCCATAGCCCATTTTAAATTTAGTAGCATCGTTAAGAGCGCGTTTGATTTCTATCTCCGGTTTCAACCAACATCACATTCTTTTATAAAGATCCTACTCATGAGTTCTCGTTGTTAGTTATTTAGAAAATAAAATTAACGACAACTGAAAGCACTCGACCGCAGAAAACTCGCCTTTTATATTGGACGATAAACGAATCGTCAAAATGAAACGAGTTCGATTTTACGATGAGTATTTCCCGCATTTGCTTATTTCATTTCAATAGCGAAATACATACATACATACATATTTACATACATAGATGCATACGTGTATGCTTACATACACACGTATCGATTACGTTTTACTTTCCGCGAAAGTATCAACTTGTTGAGGTAAATACAATCATGATTTCAATGTTCTCTGAAGTAATAAACTGTATATACTCGTATGCATTCTCTCGCAGATCATCGATATCGAGGAATTCACAAACTAATATATACAACTATAAATATATTGAGTCAAATGTAATTCACGTTTGTTTCGAGTTTAAATTTCGGTTCAATCAGTTCAACGGCTCAATTTTTCACGAATTCGAATTTATTCGAATATTGGGTTACCATTAATTGCAAATTTCTTGTTGATTGATATTTGTAATATACGAGTACGGATTGAACAGTTTTGAGACTACGACGAAAATTAAAAGTAAGTTTGACCTACAAGAAAAATGATTATTACGTTAGGCTTAAGACTTTTCAATCCACCAGTCACTTACGTACAATAATTTTTCTGAAAATTTTTTTACCGGCCAACCAAATACTTATCACATTCAATTGCTTGCAAATTGTTTGCGCGTTTTTGAAAAATATCTTACGCAAAATTACAAATATAATATAGAGATAAAAATATTTGTTAATTTACATTTGCATATACGAAGAATCCTTGAAAATATCGATTGTGTTCCAATTACTTTAATATAAATCGAGTGGAAATTTTGTACTTTAACTTTTTCATTCTTTCTTACTCTCTCTTTCTCTCTGTCCTTTTCTCTCTTGGTCCGAACGTAGCCGAAATGTCAAATAATAATATTAACGTACATTAACTTGGCTATTACAAGCCGCAAATTGAAGTTGATAATTAACGACGAGTCGCATCTAACTATGCATTACGAGTTTCATTATGGAACTAATTAACGTGAACTAACGCCGACTCGTGCATATTTAATAGCGAAACTTTACTGTTGTCTATGCAAAATGGAACGCATAACGCATTTTTAGTACCGTTCAACTTTTCGAGAAGAGACGATCTTCTTTAATTTAATCAACCAATCTAAAGCCGTACCAAACGACTTGGGTAATGATAATTAACGAGCATAACTTGCCGATTCTAACTTTATTTCACATTTATGATTATCTCTATGTGAAAGTATTTTTTTTGTATATAATATATATTTCTTACAATTGGATTGTTACAGAATTATCGAAAGAGGATTCGGATCGATAAGAAATGGTGGAAGTCGAAATCGAGATCGAGCGAGCGTACGAAAATCTCTCTCGAATGGTCTAAGAGCCGAAAATCGCAAAGTCCGTGGAAACGCTGAGGTTCTACATCGTCCCTAATTGACAACAAGGGAAAGAGAAAAAGAGAGAGGGAGAAAGGAAAAAACCTTCAAGCTGGAAACTCAAACGTAAGGAAGAAAGACGGAAAAAGGAGAAGAAGAAAAGGAAGAAGAGAATAAGGTATCTGGAACGGCATTTGAAATTTACGAGTAAGTCGGTGGCTCCTGCTAGTGTAATAGAACGACTCGAGTAAAAGAGAAAGAGAAAGAGAAAGATAAAGAGAAAGAGAAGCAAGCACATGGCATAACAAATGGTCAGCTGTAAAACCGGCTCAGGACAGTGAAACGACACCGGAAGTAGCTAGCCAAGGAATACTCGAGGTGCCAGAAAGGCTCGTGTAGAAGTCTATTCTCTCGATAGCTCTCAACTTGTTCATACGAGGCAATCGTTACAATTTTTCATTCGGATTTAAGAAAGATCGATGTAACGAAGAAATTGTCATCGATTCTATATAAATCGTGAATGCAAATTTTCGAAGTTACTGAAAGAAAATAAGAAATTCTTTAACCGTCCGTTGTACAATGATTATTTTATCATTTTTATTGTTTGTGGAAAATTGATGAAAATAATAAAATATCATCGTAATGACAAATCGTAGGTGAGCATTGGTTTGAACAATAAATCAGTGAGAGCGTAAGAGAAAAAAAGGAAGAGGAAGAGGAAGAGGAAGAAGAAGAAGAAGAAGAAGAAGAAGAAAAAGAAGAAGAAGAAGAAGAAGAAGAAGAAGAAGAAGAAGAAGAAGAAGAAGAAGAAGAAGAAAAAGGGGGAGAGAAGGAACCATCTTGGGTTCAGCCAGATGGGTTAAAGGTGAAACGCGATGGAAGGCGCGATTCCGTGCCGGTGGATGCAAAAGGGCGCTGTTCGCGCTGTTACTGCTGCCCTTTCGGAAGCGCAACAAGTGACAACGCCGTGCAACTGCTACTGCTGTTGCTACTACTACCACTCTTACTCCCCGATTTCCAGACGTCATCTGCTTTATCCAGCTAGGAGTCGAGAGGATTCGATTCCGTCTACTTGAACGTAAAGAAGACAAAAAT
This sequence comes from Polistes canadensis, assembly GCF_001313835.1. Lineage (NCBI taxonomy): Eukaryota > Metazoa > Arthropoda > Insecta > Hymenoptera > Vespidae > Polistes > Polistes canadensis. The sequence continues at coordinate 18,455 of NW_014569731.1, forward strand.
CAAAGGAAAGGAAAGGAAAGGAAAGGAAAGGAAAGGAAAGGAAAGGAAAAGAAAGAAAAAGAAAGATAAAGAGAGAGGCAGAGAGAGAGGGGGAAGGATACGGGTCAGAGATCGTTGGCAAGGAACAACCTCCGTTAGCAGGGATGCCTGCTAGGATGAACTTCTTAGAAGCTATCCAAAGAAGATTATTTCCTTCTTCGTCCTTCTTATCTTCTTCTTCTTCAACCTGCATTTTCACGCAGAAATAGGTACGGCCAAGTGTCCATGGCGACTTTGTCTGTTGAGATACTCGATGAAACTACGTTGGACAGAAAGACGATTGCTGAGAATCTTGGAGGATTCTTGGTCTGGTATTCCTTGGACTGTGCCTTGAATTCTACAAACGAGAACGGACCGCTATTATTCGTCTAATCTTAAAACGAGCTTTGCGAGAAGAGAATTATAGAGAAGGAAAAAGAAAAATTAATAACGGTACAGAATAAGAAGAAAAGAGGATCAAAAGGATTTTTTTTAACACTTGTTACACTTTTTGTATATCTTATTTTGGTTATTTGTTTTCGATCCACTGACCACTTTTTTATCGTTCGATTAATTCTCCTCGATCTTAGTGTTGCGTGTAGTGATTCGATTGTCGTCGTCGTCGTCATCGTCATCGTCATCGTCATCGTCATCGTCATCGTCATCGTCATCGTCGTCGTCGTGGTGGACGATGGTGACGAAAATCTCTGCTGTCGATGCTGGCGTCGCTCTATTGGGCGCCGTCGGTTCGCGTTGTGTCGTAAAACAGGCGACGGTGAAGAAATGCGTCGCAGCGCTCCTTCTTGTCTCCATTGCCAGCATCTTTTATTACACTCACTACGTCATCAGCAGTCCTCTCTCTAGGTAAGTCAAATTATTTTACATTTTTTTTATTTTTCTTGTTGTTGCTTGGAAGTAGGGCAAATATATTATTAGTAATTTGAGTACCCAAATATCTGTAACTTACCAGATGTTTACCTTTTCTTTTTATTTCTTTGCGTTTGTTTTATTTTTAGTTTGAAATAGACAAAATGATTGTAATTTGCGTATACCTGGTTCTATTTGAGAGCATATTTTTCGAGTTATATTTGATTCTTCGGGTAGGTGGGTTAGTAGGGTATTCCAGTGGATTTACAATTGTATTTACATTGTTCATTATTCGAGATCCTGTTCTATAAAAATACTTACACATCAGGAATACTTATAACCGAGTTATTAGTATCCTCTTACGACACATTGTATTGAAATGATGAACTAACCGAAACATTGGAACTATAACCCCGAGGGCATCTTATTATGTACCCAGTAGTTACCTGTTTCTACTGTGTTGTAGCAGCTGTGATTTTAACCTCTTTTAGACTATTATTTTTTCGAACCTGAGCCCAAAAAAATATTTGTTTAGGCAAAAGTTACCGGGTTTATCTTTTTTTTTTTTTTTTTTTACATAAACTAATACATTTTCATTAGAAAAAAGTGTTGGTTTCTATTGAACAGAAATTTTACTTTTAAACGATCTTGCAACTTAATGCTAAATAAAAATAGTAATAATTATTGATGTAATAATTCCTTGCTTAAAAATTAGATAATTCTTGTCTTAATGTATAATTTTATGGTGATCAAAAAAATAAGATTGAAAAAATACACGTGCAATCGCATATGCAAATATTAAAGTTTGCGAGTTCAAAATTACGTAACATTTAATTTTGAATGTTGTGGATTGTCGTCGTCTTCGTTTTCGTTATTGAAAAAATAAATCGTTGTGCAATTTATGAACGTACATGTATATGTATGGATTTTATATAATATTCCGTAGCGCGAAAATTTTTCGATTTCCATCGAATTTCGAACACTGCCTCCCGAAAAGCAGACGAGACAAAATCTGTAAACGTGGCCGCGTATGTTTCGCTCATTTGCAAGTAAATTGCTCGTTTGCAGATTCGCGTACGAATTGTATGTATGATTTTAGCATCGCCCACCACCAGCAGGCTGGTCTTTCGAAAGGTAGTATGGAATACATACTCCGAAACAAGTATACAATTGAACGCTCTGCGGAGATTTTGATTAAAATTACGCAACTATACGAAATCGAATTGAATTCGGACAGAACGAACGAGTATTATCTATAAGCGTAGATAAAAATTTACAATGGACGACTGCTAACAATTTTTTCGATTAATACAAATGTTGGATAGAAAAAGAACGAAAAATGATCGATCTCTATATTTATACATTTATACGCTTCTATCTATTTATTTAATTCCGAATGTATTTTTGAGTAATTTTCTTTTGGTCAGTATTCTGATAAAAAAATAGTATAATATAAATAATAATTTTATAAATATTTATAACAAGTATTGCGCGCATTAAGTCCACATATCGAAACGAGTATTTTATTACGAATATTGTTTCCAACAAAAACACAAAAGAGTTAAAAAATATTAAATGATAATATTTTTCAGTATTTATAATCAAGGGTTGCGTCAGGGTTTACCATATGTTAATATTTTATTAAAAATATTAATCGATAAAAAAAAGAAAGTACTCCCACAAATATTTAATCAAATGAAACTATTATTTGAAAACACGCTCGGTCATTTATTTAGTATCGCACGCTTCTGGCAATTAATAAATTTCTCAATGAGAGTTTATTAAAAGGCTTATTAAGAAATCGTCGTCGTTTTGCTTGATAGTTTTAATTGCCACGTGTCCGAGCGTAGCAAAGCAGATCAATTACGAGCATAGTGCTTCACGTTCTCCCTGACCGTTGACCAATTTGCAACAACTCGAAAACTTGAACCACACGCGTATACACGGACAAACCAACACACACACACACAAACAAACATTTAACACAGAGAGATAGACCGACCTATCGTATGGGACGGTGTTGCGTGCGGCGTTATTCCCAGTTAGCGTCTAAAGACGTTTCTACAACGTCAAGTCTCGTAAACTTCATGCAACTTTGGTACGCGACGACTAACACAGGCGTACCAATTAACGTATTCTCTTGGCGTTCACGCCCCCCTTCTTTCGTATCTATCTTTCTTCTTTTCTCTTTCTTCTTTCTTTCTTTCTTTCTTTCTTTCTTCCTTCCTTCTTTCTCTCTGTCTCATTTTCTTTCTCTTTTATGTCTCAATGATGTGTAGCTCCCTTTCAACGTCGAGTGACCCCTACCCAGCGGTCAACCGCCTCTTTCTTTTGCGGCCTTCTCTCCTCAGCACCGTGTTTTTATACATGGATGAAAAGAACACTACCCCACTGCGTCTCACTCTTCTGTAATAAGTACACGTTGACACCCATAGAAAACGTCTCGTCGCCTTCATATTAAAATAGGCGATATGAGATAGAAACAATGGTAGAAATAGTCAAATGTTTATCAATGTTTTGGGCCAATATTTTTAATAAGCATCTTGTCCATTAAATCATTAAATTGTCTGTACAAAATGTATTGTTTTAAAATAATGGTTAATATGTGTGATAATATCAAATCATATTTTTATTAAATATTCTTATTAAGTATCTTGTTAAATAACTGGTCAATATGAATAAATATTTTTGATATAAGATACTTTTTGTAGATTAAACTGATAGTATATTTCATATCCGTTAAAATTGTATTATAAATACTAATCGAATAAATATTAGATTACAGATAACGTTAATTTAAATAAGAGTTTGACGAGAAAATGAATCGAAAATGTTTTAGGATATAATTCGTATATCTCAGAAAGATTTGAATATATTTATGCAAAGAGTTATGTTATGTTATGGTGTAGGTTAGACACAGACGAAGTAGTAGCAAGTTGATTTCCTCTCAGTGAAATCTCGTTGGAAGAACGTTACTTGGCGTTAATATAAACGCAAGCCGAATTCGAGGATATCTCTGAAAGCCGAAACTACGAACTGGCGAACTAAACGCGAGGACGAGGAGTAATAGTTTGTGGACTCGGCAAATTGGTGGGTGCCTTCGACCAAGCCGACGACCCAATTTAAATCAGGATATACGCACGTACTACACCCTAGTCTGGCACCCACACACGTCATATATTTCCGTAATGTAACCGGTCTAATCCCAATTTTCCTCGATCTCTACGACGAGCTTCTGGCTTCGCCTAATAGTTCTCTCCGACGGAGATACGAATAAGAGAAAGAGAGACAGAGAGAAAAGTGGTGGGGTTAGGGAAAGGGTTTCTAGGTATAGTCTTCTCTCTACAGTTAATTAGAGGAGTCGAATGACCTAGAGAGTAACGCTAGCATTAATCTACACTCGATATGAACATGGAGTCCAATTTATGTAAGATAATTAGATACTTCAATATGTTATTTTCATTACCTCTTCAAAATTCTACGATACATTTTGGTTACTTCTATTCTACGATTGAATAATTGTTTTGAAAAGAAATAATGTAGATACACCTTTGATTTAATTTTCTTCTTTCTTTTTTCTTTTTCGAGAGAGGGAAGGGGTGGGAATTTATTTTATTCAACGAGCTTTTTCAAGCAGAACTAACAAAATTAATTGGAAGTGCATTGATCGTTCTTAACTTTGGATAAAGCTTCTCCTCTTGTGTAAATGTACGAAGCTCGGTCCTATAAACTCGAACTCCTCTAGCAGTTTAGATTTAGATCGGGATCGAAAGTTTCGTCTCAGAATGGTCAGCTTTCCGAAGTGTTTGGACGTAGATCGTAGTGATCTATGAAAGTCGAAGAACATGCAAACGAACGAGAAGCATAATGTTTCGCTAAATTTACATCCGCTTAGAGAAAGTGTTTCTTTAACTATATCACTATTATTTTAGACGATTCATCACCGAAAAGAAAATATCCCTAGGGGCTTTTATTCCTAATTTAATATTTTATTGTTTTTTTTTGCAAATGATTTAAAACCAATGTATCGGTTATGCTCAATTTTTTTCATGATTCCATCGACTTTTCCAATTATTGGTCGATCAGAACGAGATGCACCTTTGATATCAAAATTTCTAAATCGAAAACTATTGAATCAACTTTGTAGCACGCATACGAATACTAAGTCATCACGTTCATCATAAATAATTTCATCAACCTGAATCGTATTTTTTTCTTTTTTGTAATTAAGTTCCAAAGTGCTTCAAATTTCTTTTTAATTGTCACTTATTTTCAAAAAACGTAATAATTTTTTAATGTATTAATAAATATGCCAATTGCTATTATTTTTTTTTTAATTATTCTATGATATATCAACGTTCAAACGTACGTAACTATTGACAAATCCGATTAATGTTATTTGAATCTATCTACCAGGAAAATACGAAGAAACTTTTGTCTCAAACCAATAGATATTTTATCGGATAAATGTTGTGTGTGAGCTATTTAAACGATGCATATAGTTTGAATCATCTTAACATCTTAAGGTAAATCGATGTCGAACCGATACAAGAGTAAATCAATCTTAAGGGATAATCTATGATCACGTGGATATTCTCTAAGCAATTCCAACTCCGGAATAATCCGTCGTCAATCACGAAACCTAATATCCCAACATAGACATTGACATACAATTTCGCATCCACGTTGCTGGCGGAAATCTCCTAACCAACCATGTGCCTCAAGCTAGATCGTTCTAGCTTTACCTTAACATCTTCCAAGCTGAATCGACTTGTCCAGTTGATGTGAATCAATGTTAACAGTACCGGGTCTTATCTATTATAAATGGTTACCGTAACATTGACTGACCAATACCAAGATTTCAAATTCTCGGGTCGAATTTTACCCATCGATCTCTTTTACGATACTTCCGTTCAAGACTTTTAACTTTAAGTATACTAAATAAATTTAGAAAATCCTATAAATTGTTCGCGATTTCTCTATTAAAAAAAAAATCATAAATTTAATAAAAAACTTTTCAAATTCAAAGAATCATACATCGATGCAATAAATGTTTTGGCATTCAAATTAAAATAAATTTTTTAAAACTCGAATTAATTTATTTTTCCTGTGAACGGGAACGAACTTCCTAACGGATTATTCATAAATACAAAACAATTGGCAATATTTGTTAAAAAAACAACAAGAAATTTCATTTCAATCCTTCTTTTTCTTCTTAAAAAGAAAACAAAAATTAACATATTCAGTTGCACATATAGACATCGACGCGGTCAAACTTTCGGCCTTCTCGAAATTCGTTTTATTCGTACGAACGACGTATTCGAGACGTTTGCAAACTTCAACAAGTTGATTCGAAGGCACCAGATCGAACACACTTACTTACACTTACTTTTTCCTTCCCCGAAGTCGAATCACGCGCATATTCGTAAGACCGTGTTGCCTTACAAGAAGCAGCAGCCGCGGTTTGACCCAGTTTCTGTCTCCGCACTGCTGACGAAGTATTATTTAACGAAAAAAAACAAATTACTTTTATCCGATAGTCACATCGTATTTTCCATTATCGATTATTAAACCAATCATTTTTACAATTTTCTAATCAACCAACAATCTGCCAACAAATATGCATTAAATATCAAATGATTAAAGTCAACGATAAACAATCATTTATAAACTAACCAAAAATAATTATAATCTTTTATTAATTAAATCAATATTTATAACAAAATGTAATAAAATTATTGATTAATACAACAACCTAGATTATTTTAAACAAACGATCAATAATTGCTATTAAATATTGAAACCATGTTTCGTGTCGAATATACAAATGAAAGATGGGCCCCAACGTGTTTCAAATAAAAGGATCGGAAATGTTCAGACTGTTTAGGATGGAACCACGATCGTGTCCGTCGATATTTTGCGGGTTGGAAGGGGTGGGCCAGAAGCGGAGTGAAGGAAATACGAACGTGGCTTGCACCAATACACTCTAAAAGGAGGGATACAGATGGAGGATTGACTGACTATGTGGATGGATTGAAAAAGAGAGAAAGAGAGAGACGGAATGAGTGAGTGTATGTGCGTTTGTTTGTGTTTGTGCGTGAGAGAAAGAGAGAGAAAATAGGAGTACCTACTACTTGGCGCAATCCCTGTCGTGGGACACGAAATGCGGCCGGATGTTTGTCGCACGCCCAATCAGCGTCAATTCAAGCATCTCCTCTCGACCAGCCTTACGACAACGGCGCTAACCTTCCTCCCTGCGAGCGCATCCTGTCCTTTCTTACCAGTTCGACTTTTGCAACGTCTTTCCAACGTTTTACAAACGTTTCGCATCCTCTCTTTCTCCCTATTTCTTTAACCTTCTTTTTTACCCCTTATTTCTTTCGGGCCCATATTCCCTGTTTTTTTTTTTTTCCTTACAAACCCATACGTCTATGTTTGCTACTCGTTCAAAGTAAAGAACGTTATTCGCCTTGAGATTGAAAAGGATTTTAAATAGAGCGCAGGAAGTGTAGAACCGAGGCCAAATTCATTTTCATTCTTTTTATAATAATCTTTTCAATGTTTTAATATCTTTATGAATTTTTATGAATTTTTGTATTATATATGGACCGTTTCTTTTGAAAATGGTGCATGTCCATTTTTTATTCTTTCGAGAAAATTAAAGGTTTGCATATTGGTCAGTTCAAAAATATTCGTTATTTATGCCAAGTCTTGCAATGTTTCTATTAATTTATCGATATGTAATTTGATTATATACATTTCTTTTAGGCTAATTTTAGTAAAATAATGTATCTATAATTACGGGCTGCAAATGGACTTACACCAATTTCAAAATTAGTCAATTGTTAAAATCGTTTAATTTCAATTTTGAAAAATTAAATATCATTTAAAATATATTTCATATTAATCAAATTTTAGGATACACAATATGTAGGTAGATGTGTTGTGTTCCTAAGAACAAGAAGATCAGAAGGTAAAGATGACGAGTGTATTGTATAATTCGATGTAGCATTGCTAGGAGCACGATTCCCATTCTTATTCAGATTCTCTTGCTGAGCGAACTCAGCACGAAGTGCAACGTGTCAGGATGATAAGACACCGTGCCGAAACTTAGTTCTCCTCATTTGCATTTCGTGTGCAAAGGTAATCCATGATTCGAGTAGGTATACCCACCTACTTCTCGCTTCGTTTCTCAGTTTGCGTATTACTGGCTCGTTCCTTACAAATTTATACAATTTCTATTTATTCGATCAATATTTTTCAACATTTGTATGCGAGCATAACTTCAGAGTTAGGGTCTCATTCAGTGGTTTATAATCATTAAGCAAGATTATATTTGACAAATGATTACGTTCATTTTTTTATCGTATTTTTAGGATACTAAAACTACCACTAAAGTTAAGCGTTAAAATTTTGTAACATTTTGTATAAAGATTTCATTAAATATGAATAATAAATTTTTAAAATTCATAATAGGAGAATGTTTAGATATTGATATAGATTATATATTTTACTATGAATATTAAGCAATAATGTTCGAAAATACTGATCCAGTAAATAGCATCCAATTTATAATCTTTGTAAATAAGGTTTTACGATCGGCGATAACAGAAAATATATGATATGGTGTACACGGTGGGATATTATATATCAGCGTTTCTAAATCTTTTTTGTTCTATAATCCAACACATATATTTATAATAAATACGTTAGCTTAATTATTTACGATATAAAATTTCTACAAATCTGTATAATTCTGCTCACTATATATTATTATAAAAATTAATAGTAAAATTGTAGAATTCATTTTGTATAAATCTTTTACAAATGACTGACTTTCCTAACTTTTACGTAATCCGGTATCATAAATATATCTTGGCCGATTACATTTAAATTGAAAACGGGTGCCTTATGTGTGTATTTAATAACGTGAAACGCGATTAGAGTTATTTCGTTGGTTTTCTCTTTTTCATCAAAAGAACGTCGAACGTAAGAGAGAGAGAGAGAGAGAGAGAGAGAGAGAGAGAGAGAGAGAGAGAGAGAGAAAAATATAGAGTGTGTGAAAGAGTGAGAGAGTGAGAGAAAAAGATTGAATCTCATTTTTAAATTCACTGATTCGCCAATTTAAGCATCAGATATTTCTCAGTGGTGGAAATTAAAAAGCGGAGTTTCATAGTTTCGAATTAGTTAATTAAATTGTGGTTATTGCGGATCGTCAAGGGTGGAAGGAACGAGGGCGTTCGTTGGGCCGCGTGCGCTGGATATTTCCTCCCAGCCCCAGACACGAGAATATCAAGAATCGACTCGTCCTCGTATATCCGATAGGAGTACGATGCATTATTCATCCTATCTACTGGCCGCCAGAGTTTTAATTATTTTCAACAAGCGCTTCGTCAAGGTAATATCGAGTTATGACAACTTCGAACACGGATATCTCTCTCTTTCTCTTTCTTTCTTTCTTGTGCATATGCACTTATCCTTCCTGACGACTCACAGGAATTTCACAATTAAATTCTTCAAACAACGGTGCTTTAGCAAGCGTAATTACGATGCATGAACAAAGAAATATGACGAGAATTGCTTGAATCGTTGAACGCGTGTGTGGGTGAGCAGTGAAAAAAAAAAAGTATTCTTCTTTTCTATATATTTATACATATATATGTTAACGTGAAAGACCGAAATTGGAGAATGTCAAGATTCATATGGTTGAATGTCAACACATATCAAATACGTCAGTGAAACACCGAATATTTGGGTTTATTCTTGTACATTAATATTTTGGACATACACCAAACGTCTATGTGAATATTGATATTTTCCAATTTCGGTCTTTCACGGTAATATATATATATGTATCTGTAAGTAGTGTCACACCTAAATATATTTTCTTTATTTTTAATTGTATGAAAAATATTTAACAATAAGACATACTTCGATTGGTTTCAAAAGAGGTATATATATTATATGTCTGTATGTTTGTGTATTTACATACGTGGGTGGAAACGAGATAGAATGAACGCGCGTGGTTCGAATGACTTTCGTTTTACGATAATATCTCAAAGCGAGTTCCAGTTTATTTGTTACGATTCAGTTGCACGCAGAACGAGGCGTTTCCGATAAGACTAACGCGTTTGATAAATCCGTTAATATTCAGGATACGTCATTAAAACACATGAGTCTAACTTTGTTTTTTTTTTCTTCTTTTACGATGCATTTTTTTTTATATTCCTACTAAATACACAAACTGACCCAATTTTCATACAAGTACGACAGAGGAATTTATATGGCAATTCAAATATATACACCAGCGGCTAAATGGTTGCAATTTGTACGTAAATTCAAATTTAAAAAAAAAAAATTTTTTATAAGAAAAAATGAACGTATTTGAAATAACCGGTACGAATAGTATGTTTTATATTTTGTATTATTTTATTTTTTATCAAAGTCAAAGAATAAATATTTTTCTCCTAATTTCTCTTCTATTAAAAAACTGCCCTTATTTTATATTACGGTCTATTTAACTACATTCTTATTTATTATATTTAATTAATTGCATTCTAAATATTTCGGCAATTAGTTTCACACATGAGCGTTTTGAATTGAATATTTTTTTATATTATATTTCTCTTATAGAAGTTCAGTAGGAAAATTTATTCCGAACATTGCCTTAAACTGGGCTTCGAGACTATACAAGAGTATAATGAACATAAAGAGATGCTGAAATTTTGTATCTTTTTGCGCAAGTCGTCGTAGAAGTCAATCTGATGATCATGAAATTACAAAAATTAAAAATTTATATTGTTATGTATTATAAGTATTATTAAACATAACAAATCAAGTTTCAACAAATTTTGTGTTATTTAATATCCATATATTTGCTTTAAATAACTCCGAAAAGCTAAATTTGCTCCGACTAACTGGTACTCCCATTTGAGAATTTTGCCGATCGCAAAGAGTTAAAACGCAATCAAACTTATTTTATTTATATTAGATATAATTACGATACGTCGTTAAAAAATATATCAGTTTATTAGATTTTTTTACGGAAATCAAAAAATGATTCCCAAAGTTTTTTTAGTCGATATCGTAGATGTATTAAAACGCAAGATAAAATAAACTTACTCGTGCGTCGAGTATTTTCAGAAAAAAAAACGTTCCCTATCGAAAGTCGAATCTACTCGTGCTGGTATATCCGTTTACCTAGGTATCCCTTAAATCACAGAAGAGATACCCAGCAAAATATTTCCAACACGTATTCAAATTTATACAGCTAGCAATATATATTCGTAGCGTTCTGTGTGTCGTGTCCCGAAAAATATATCGTTTCGCGTTAAAGCTGTCTCTTCTCTATTTCCTAGTTTCCCGATTCGTAGAATGGTGATGGAGGTAGTTGTGGGGAAACGGGAAAAGGGATGGGAATGTGTGAGGGGGAAGATCAAAGGTTATGGAAAATCTTTTCACCTTTATTTCTTCTATCCTCCTACCCCTGATGCAATTCAATTTGGAGCGACGATACACGACGAAATAAAAGTACCGAACATAATCATTTTCTTTGATAGCGTTTCCAAAGAAAATGGAACGTTGGATACGCCAATAACCCTTCATTTTCGATCATCGAACTCCCTTTTTTATCAATCCTTTTTAAAGCTTTTTAACGACCACCCCTCGTTAGATTTTCTACTGTAATACTTTTGTATTTTTCTCTTTGCTTTTTCTTTTTTAAACACATGCTAATTCTTTCCATAACAGAATATTATCATAGCAATAAATTTCCATATAAGTACGAGTTAATAAAAATAAACTTTGGTCAATCTTCGTATGAACTAAAATGTTTTTATTATATCATTTTATTTAGCTTGATATAATGTGGATCAAATCAACCATGCAGATGATAAAATTGTTACATAAAAAAGAAAGGATACTTGATGGAAATAGTTTATCAATCACTTATCACGCGTTACACAAGATTAGATGAAATTTTGATTTTAATTACTTTCAAAATAAGCGTTCGTCTCTCGCGAGCACTCGAGATGTAATTTCTGATTCCTCCGGTGTTCATTTTTATTTTCCTTTTTAGGAAGAGATTTACATATTGTAAGGGAACGAGATAAAAGGACGCGTAAATAAATTCTACACTTTTTCGTGTGTATTTACGTACATTCGTTCGTGCGTATCGTTAAAGGAAATGGAAAATCCTGGAGAAAAGTAAAGATTGTTCCCAGTTTCATTAGAGACAATGAAAAAAGTAACCCTAAAAGCTTCGAACTCTTCTTCGTCTTCTTTTTCCTTTTATCCTTTATTTTTTATCGTTAATAGTAATCAAGAAGGTTCATTCAAAAAAGTCAAAGTACCTTTGTTCCTTCGGAATTTAATCGACGAATAATAGGTCGGCTTTTTGAGTACTCAGAACAAAAGAAAACCCAAAAAGGATGAAATCAATTTTTAAGTGAATCATGTGGAAGGCTCTAGCTCAACGATTCAAAACAATTCTCGTAAATGATCAAAGTTTCATATGTTAAATAAAGTTTCAATGAAAAAAAGAAAAAAAGATTTCGTTTGTTGGAAAAAAATTTAAAATTTTGCATATAAAATCTAAAATCTAAAAAATCTGACAACTAAGTCGTAAAAAAGAAGCTAAAAAGAATTAATTTGTAATATTACTTAAAACACGTGTGAAATTTAATATGAAAATTTAGTGCGTTATTTTTTAAAATTGGTGCCATATCGCAACATTAGTATCTTTGTTAAGTAAATGAAATTTTTATTTAGGTACGGCTAACCATGTAACATGTAATTAATTATAAGAAAAAAGATAGAAGAAAAAAATGTATGAATATTTTATAATTTTCTTCCCGAACGTTCATATACCCAAAACACTATGCCGTGGTTTACGTAACTTTCGGTATTATCGCGTTGTTCCAAGTAGACTTTTTGTTCATTTTTTTTTTTCTTCTTTAATCTGTCTAGCGTCGATCGTCATTGAAAATGCTTAGAGAGTTTCGTAATTTTCCTCAACTTTTTGCGCGTTATTCGCTACCGAAGAATGGTTAATTAACGAGAAGTTCCGGAAAGTCGCGCGATTTTCTCTGCTAAACTTTTTTTTCTTCTTTCTTTCTTTTTTATTTTGTTTATTTTTGTTTTGTTTTTTTTTTTTTTGCATTTAAAAGCGGTTAATTACAAGCGCTCGTCGGTTTGCTAAACTTTTCTTTCAAGATTAAAGATCGGTTAAGCAGCCTTTTCGTATTCATGGTACGGTTTTTTTTCCTTCCTCCCGGCTATAAACTCAAATAGAAAATCAAAAATAATAGAATTAACATTTTCCTTTAATAGCATTAAAATTGTGGAATTAATCGTAACGCGGATGATAATAAAGTAAATAAATATTTAAACAGGACGATGAGAAGTAAAACGTGCGTATACGAATAAACGTATTTGTTTATCCGTGATGTATTTACATTAACGAAACGAGGATTCGTTTGAATGAGAAAAAAAATATAAAAAAGATAAAAAATAAAAAAAGAAAGAAACATTGAAACTGTTTACCTTGCAACATATATCGATTAAACGTATATAATTCGTGAGCGTATTGCCTGAGGGTAAGCTTACAACGCACATATGTACTAAATACATACGTGTATTTACGTTTAAGTATTTTTATTAGAAAAAAGGGGAAAGATCAAAATAATAACTAATAACTTGAAACCGGATGATTAAATATACGAAATAAGTATTCATTATTAAGAAACAATTGATGATTTCAAATAAATTTTCTATAATATACGTGCACACGTTGAACATTCATTTTCGTTATTATATTATATAATTAAAGTATAATACATATCTAAATTATGACAGGAGTCAAGTCAAAAACAATGAAGTTTTCCCATGTCAGCCTATTTAAATGAAATGAAAATTTGATTGACGTTGATGTATTCTCGTATATACGTAAATATATATCTACGAATATTAGATGATAATTATTATTAATATTATTATTATTATTATTTAAAGTGAGAGATGGAAAGAGAGAGAGAAAGAGAGAATGAGAGATAGAGATAGAGATAGATATAACATAAATTGTATGTATAATCGTTCGGTTGTTAGGATATTAACCTATCGACTTGCAGTAACCAAATTGATATCGCATAGAGAGTGTAATGCGTGGTATACAAGAGGAATCGTGGAACAATGCGACGTTACGCACACAGCCGGCGCCATTAACGTCGTGTCCTGCCATGCCGCTTTAGATATCTCTGCGTGAGAAGCAACCCTAATTCCGTCGATTCTCAGAGAGAGAGAGAGAGAGAGAGAGAGAGAGAGAGTGAGAGAGAGGGTGGGAGGAAGAAGAGGAAGGGTGGTCTCGTAGTTGCCTCTCTCCGATGCACAACCAACGATGTTAACTCGTAACTCTCATCGATTGCGGTGTAAATATACCGGGTGTCGTGGCACGCGTGGCTCGGGGGCCAACAACCAAGGGTGCCCATGTATACGAGCGTCCAGGATTTCCGTTACGGTAGACGTACCACGTGCCGTTGTAACACGAATCCTCGCGGAGAAATGACCACTACTCCCCTATACCTTTCTTCCCTCAATTCCTCCTTCACCCTTTCGAATAGACAGGAAGGGACGTAACTTTCCTAGAAGGGTTGAATACTATTTTCATCTAATGGCTTGAATTCGATATTTTCTCTTCTATAATGATAATTATTCGATTTGCTAATTTTGGTTATTACAACTTGTGTTTTAATTGAATTGACTATATAATATTAGAATGTTTTAATATTTTATATTTCAATAAATTATATTATTTTGATTTTAATTATAAAAATGTTTTCTATCTTACATAGTAAGATAGTCCCAAGAGTTTTCTTCCTCCTTTTTTCAGTCATTTTTACATGCATTAATATTTTTGAATTTATATTATTTTACTGTGTAACATTAAATATAGAAAATAGAGCAGAAGATATCGTATAATATTCAGTAAATAATAATACTGTACGTGTAATTTTTTTTTTTATTTACTAAAAGAAAGAATTTTTTAGGACACAACCATATTTATGTTGAAATTTTGATTGTGTACATATTACAAATATTGTAGATATTTTGTTTATATCTAAAATACTGATGTTACTTGTTGGATACATCTTAATAAAATAAGAATTACGAAAATTGCATATGAAGTATTGTTTAAATTTACTTATGGCGATAGTAATAAATTTTAGCGAGTAAAATGAACTACCTTTTCCATTAACAATGGTATCATACAGGAGGGCAGAGGGCATTGTTGCATATCTTACTACGTAACTTGCTTTACCGTATTCCGCACAATCCGTTCAACGACCATAACGAAAACGAACTCCGCGGCAAGATAAACAAGTCGGGTGATGTTGATCGAAGTTTCAAACGCAGTTGTGTTGGCTCCGGCTGTTTGGCTTTAGAATTTCACACTTTGGTTCACGATCCTTAAAGCTTGGCGTTAACCGCGCTTAGAATCTCTTATACCTACTATATTATATCATATATATGTATGTATGTATGTATATATGTACGTATGTAGTTCTTCTTAGACCCCCGACAACGCTTACACTTTTGCACGAGACTTTGGAGGAAGACGTACGCCTTTCGGGATCATCGGTTTACCTCGGACCTCTTAACTCATTCGATTAAACCCACTGAGCTTGACAGGTTCCTACGGATCTCGGCCTAGCCTCCGGGGTTAGGAAATATTTCAGAGAGAAACCACCTACTACTACTACTACTACTACTACTACTACTACTACTACTACTACTACTACTACTACTACTACTACTACTGCCTTCTTACCTTTTCCAAAATGGCCATGCGAGAATTATTGTTCTTACAACGAACGATTAATTTTCAGTTACATAAATTGTCGACAATTAAAATGATAAATTATTTGATTTCTTATTTATTATTCACGGTTAACTATTTACCTGATTTTTAACGCAATTCTGACGAATGATCAATACGGATTTACATAAATTATTGATAACTAAAAATATAGATTTTGTTTATAGTTACTGATAAAAATCGTGATCCGATTCTTAAATGATTTATTATTTATTACTAAATTTCTAGATCAGACAGAAAATTGATGAACATATTGTAGAAAGGGACTATTAGATAGCAATTACATTGATTTCAAATAGTTGACTAATCTTACATCTTAGGGTACGTAATTAGATAATGTGTATAGGACACATATGTTCCTGGCAATACGTGTTCTCGGAAACCGGGTTGTTGAACGGGCTTTGCTTTTGGACTAGGATGAATTAGCCAGTGAGACTCGCCACGTTGCTAGAGACGAGAACGTTACCATCTCCTATGCGAGATGATAGAAGCAAATGGGAAGTCCCTTTCCTTCCCTCTATGATATATCGCACGATTAGAAATTGCTTACGCAGGTGCACTAGAATGTATACTCCAGGCGCATGATTTCAATTCTACAACGTACGTTTATATATATGCAAGTGCATACATATTCCAAGCAAATTATGCACAAAGTTAACTCACGATAATATTGAAAATTGTTCTCATCGCAAAATAATTGGTTACACTTCTTTTCAATATTTGATTTTATTATTTTTTTTATACAAATTATTATGTACTGTTATGAATTATGTTTGTTATATAATAATTTGATATTACTATGAACTATTTTGTATTTAAAGTTTTATTTTATTTTTTTAATCGTTATTTTATAATCCTAATAATAGTTTATTCGTATAAACAAAATTGTTTTAAATTTGTAAAAGTTATTTGTTCAAATATAAATCACAAAAATTATGATCTCGACTCTTACTAATTTTGTCATTCGAAGGATAATTATTACCGGTTTTTAGGAATGCCTTTAACTTTTTATTATTTTTCAACCAACAAAGGGTTTCAACGCTTGGTTATAGACAAAGATAACGGATAGACGCGTTTGAAAATATCCACTAAGGGGATAACGTGGCCGGCTCGACATAGAATTAAATCGTCAGCTAACAGCCATTAACTATGAAGATAGAATTTTAATGAGACTACCATCCTCGATACCTCTTTACGTCCGCGTGCATAACGATGTATACAAAACGTATTAAAGTCAGTCTCTCACTTTCCTCTTCGTAGCGTTCTTAACGCTCGAAAAGCGAGCGTTTTTATTAAATTCTCCGGAGGGTGGGGGAGAGAAGAGCTAAAGGTTTCAAGCAGTAGTTTGCAAAGAAGAAGAAGAAGAAGAAAAAAAAGGAGGAGGAGAAGGAGGAAGAAGAAGAGGAATCTCTAAGCGGGTTAAGCGAGAAGAGTTCATTTTTCTATCGTTTACCTCATCCTCCAACTCAAACCCAAACCTAAACCCGAACAGCGGCGATTTCATTTATGGGAAACTTTAACGCCGCGGAATTATGCGGAACGCAGTTTATAATACGTTTACGTTATACAAGCTAATCTTGTAAAGAGTTTTTCTCTTTTTCTTTTTATTATTAAGGAGAATGATAGTGGAAAAGAGATATAGGGAGAAAGAGAGGGAAGGCGTGGAAAGGAAAAATTGTATAAGTCTTTATTCTATAAGAATCGTTGATCTTCCATAGGACGACGTTATCGCGTAAGAGGTGTATAGGGTTATATCGTTTAAAGGGCGTGGCGCGGGTTGTTGGAATTAACTAGTACTCAGGATACGCGCGTATCTTTCACGGTGTCGCTATTATTCTCAATATATCTGCGCGACAGATCTCTCGTAAAGTTCTGCGCAGATTCGCGACAGGTTATATCGTTCTGTATAACACACATACACACGCACAGAGACACCCAGAACGTGTACGATATCTTCAACGTTTCTACGACATCGTTAAACTCTTCAAGGCTTTTGCTGCATACTTGCATACTTGGAATTATTTCGATATCGTAGATAAATACTAAATAAATTCGTTTTTATTAAATATTAGAATCAGAAAATAAATTCAGTTTGTCGTCAGGTAAGCATTGTTTTTTTTTCTATCTTTTTTTTTTTATTTATTTACTATAAACGAAATGTAAAAATTTGGTCCCTGAAAAAGTTGAAATATACGCTGATGCGGTTTTTATTATTTGGTTGTTTTTTTTTTTCGTGTGGACAAAACCAGAGAATATTTGAACAAACGGTTGTTTAACTTATTGGATAGATAGGTCGTCAATATAAACCTTGTGACATAAATAAATTATAAATAAATGGCCTAAATTTTAATCCAGCTTGTGAACTCCGACAGAATCGAGAACAACAATCACGGATTAACTCGGACGTTCGCGTGCTGTAATTAAATTCCCTGGAATTAAAGAGAATTTAAATCATATCACCGTGAATATATATCTTTCTATCGATGTACAAGTTTTAAATTTTGTATCTAGTGTTAAACTAGACATTACAAAAAGATGACTAATATTTTTTGTTCTTCATTTCCTTTTCAAATCTTTCGAACGTTTGCTCAAAGTTTTGCTCGTGAAATTAAATTAAAATATTTTCGAAACGTCGATAAAATATTATTCATAATAATATGAAACTGACTATCGCGTTTACTTTGTCTTCATTTATACGGTTTGTATTTTTTAATATCTTATTGTAAAAAAAAAACAAAATATTGAAAACAGAATTATTTATGCTGTATAAAATATTCAAATGGGTTTAATTGCTTATTTTTAAAAATTGTCATGAGATAATAATAAGTATTAAATTATGTATCAATAAAATAATGAAATAGAGACGACGCGAGAACAATTTATAACCACAATCCTATTATCGAATAAAAGAAAAGTACGACGTGACACAGGGGAGTAGAATGAAGGAAGTTTTCATGAGCCGATCACGACTCAAAACCGTTTAATTGCTTCAAAGGTGTATTCTAACTTCGATTTAATTGTTCTGCCCTTAAGGGTTCAAACTGTAACAAAGTTTTCGCTTTAATGATGGCGGCGAGTGCCAACTTTATAGATATTCCGATTATAACTGGCAAAATTCGCTTCGCGACCATTCTCATCGAATTGGATACTACCATCGTGTGTATGTGGGTGTGTACGTGAGTAGGTAGACACATACATGTATACGTACGACTGTAGACACGTTTGTACATTGTTATGTACATATGTATGTTCACACGCGTGCGCATACACATATGGACATACTAGGAAACGTTCCATTTAACCCGTTTGCTCTCACGTATAAAATAAGTGGCAAACGCCTAAGGCACGATTAAACGTGCCACGCCTTTTAATTAATCCGACCTTAGAAATAAGGATTAGTTTTGTTAGTCCATAGAAAAATAAAGAAAAAGAAGAAGAAAGCCGTGAAATGAAACAGAGTTCGATAACGAACTTAAAGAAGGTTCCCTATTGCCCATGGGGAATGTTTCTAAAAACGTCGATGACAGAAGATACCGAAGCCAAATCGACCCTTTTTCTACGTGAACGGAATTGGAAAGAAGGTTTTCGTGACTCGGTAAAGACGCGGGGGTAAAAAAAAAAAGAAATTGAAGAAGAGCTTGTCGTGAATCAGAACAAAGAATAATAATACGCCAGATCCCGCAAGACGTTTTGTCATCTTGGCTTGGACGTTTCTTCACTTTTATCAAGCTTCGAAAGAAAAAAAGAAAAGGTTCTAGCCTCTTCCTATTCCTTTTCCAATTTACGTAATTCAAACCTCAAGCATGCGACCATATTCTTGGCTAGTATAAGAAAAAAGGAATAAAACGTTCGTAATAAGTGAACTGTTTGTCGAATATTATTTATTGCACGAATGGTTTAACAAGATAATGCGACTATTTATCATTTCAGATAGTATTATTTTTCAAAGCCGTTATCGATTATGGTTACGACGACGAAAAATTATTGTCACACACCGCACACACATGTTCGCAAACGTTTATCATAAACTTATAAAAAAGAAGTATTTATACGGAGTTTTCTACAAACTCTTATCGATTAAGGAAAACAATGTTTATGTTTTCTATTCCCTTATTTATAACAAAAAATGATATCCCTTAAGAATGCCCTTTCCATATCATAAATTTGATAGGAACTCGTTTTCGTAAAATCCTCCCTTTTTCCTGCGATCTTCCTACTTTTATTCGAACTCTCGATATCGGAAAAGGATGTCCCTTTTTCGTGATGAGGAGGGCTCTGGTATGGGATTTTCTTAGAAAAGTAAAGAAAAGAAAAGAAAAGAAAAAGAAAAAGAAAAAGAAAAGGATAAAGAATCTTGTTTTTCTACTCGTTTAAATTATCGAATTTTCGTTTACACGATCATCGAACTAACGTCTGAGGGCAAATCGATGGAGGAAGAACTTCAAAACGAGAATTTAACAACGAGTCGAACTACTAGAAAGAGTAAAAATCTACGTTTTACGGATAACAAGAATCTAATCCCATTATCTGCGATCCCAGACACCGATAACATCCTAGAGAACTTAAGATATCTAACTCTCTCTCTCTCTCTCTCTCTCTCTCTCTCTCTCTCTCTCTCTCTCTCTCTCTCT